>NC_084740.1:32035157-32042657 GCF_033978785.1 Entelurus aequoreus
ATTGTTCCCTCATGACAGTATAATTATTAAAGCACCGAAATTAGGCAGCGACAGCTCCTTTATCTTCCGGTGTGATTATTACTGTTTACATTGACACCGGTTCTAATGTAAAAGTGGCCTGGAAATGCAAAACACTTAGATGAGGGCTTCCGCATGAAGATCGGATGATTTGTCTGAGCTGAATCCCTTTTTGAGCGATGTTGAAATATAAACCACCGCCGGAGCATTTCTTAGGTTTCATTCCGTTATTTTTCTTTGTTAAAATGACCAGCAATAAATCTTGCATCTTTTTCCGGTGTTATTGGAGACAGTACTCCTCTTTAGAGAGTGTGCATGAATACATATTTGAATGTCTTTTATCGTTTTGCTGTGCTATAACTCCATGGGGTGTCATATTTATGAACAAATGTGCTGTAAACAACCCCATCGCCATTTTTTTTATGTCGCTTCCCAGCACCAAGTTGACATGAACACTTTATATTTGCTACTAAATCAACTTGTATTACTCTGCCAGCACGCAGGTTTATTTGGAGAAATATTACAGTGGTTTTGAACACATGACGGTACAGCACATGTCCTCGTTGCAGAGGTAATGCAGTGTTTCCCATAAACTGCCAAGATACTGTGGCGGTGGGGGCGTGGCTATGGGCGTGGTCACCATGACATCATCGAGTAATTTGCATAATTTACTACAATGATTTGATTTTCTCTAAAAAGGCTCAAAAATGTATACTTACTAATTAATAATAACAGTTTTGTTTTAAACGTCCATCCATCTATCCATCCATCCATCCATTTACAATATAATTACAACACTTTATGTACATATTTATATACAGATTTGAACAATAAGTTATTCACTGAAATATATTTATTAATTGTGGTTCTTACAAAAAATATATCTTATAAAATATAAAAGCTAAAATGTCTCAAAGTTCTGCCCCTTTAATTAGTGCATACTAAATAATTTAACTTAAGCCTACTACTACAACCATATTATTTACCAGCAACATAAAGTGAAACAGAGGCAGAGGTGTCCTGCCACAGTCAGTAACAAATAAACAGAAAACAGTAGTGGTGGTAGATAGACACAGAGCTTCATCAAACATCTGATCCACTGAACAAAGAGCTCCAAAAATCTTGAACTTTAGACTGCCATCAGTTTTACTCCCTACACTTAACCATGTGTTTCCTACTGCCTGCAGACTTTGCACCCTTTGTTATATACACATGTTGTGTTTCTAATATAAATATATTTAATAAAGTCAAATACAAATAAGGCAATAAGAGAAGTATCCTACACTTCTCTTTTGTAAAGTAAATCTGAACAGCCGATATGGGCGTCTACATCAACTACATGATTTGCCTAAGAGGCTGGACAGGACAAAAAAAAAAAATAAATAAATAAATAATTTTTTTTTAATTTTTTTTAATTTTTTTTAATTTTATTTTTTGTGGCGGACGTAATTCTTTCGTGGCGGGCCACCACAAATAAATGAATGTGTGGGAAACCCTGTAATGACAAGAGCGCTTTGAGTCACAGTTTTGATTGTTGCAGCTCCAGACTCTCACTACACCCTTTTTGTACAGTGCACCCAGAAAGTCTTCATAGCGCTTCACTTTTCACACTTGTTATGTTACAGCTTTATTCCAAAATGGAACCAATTCATTTTTGTCCTAAAAAATCTACAGACAATACCCCATAATGACAATGTGATGTTGTTGTTTTTTATCAAATTCATTGAAAATGAAAAAAAATAATCACATGCACATAAGTATTCACGGCCTTTGCTCTATACTTGTTTTTTTTAATTTACTTTTCACATTGAAGTTATGGGTTGTTTTGTGTAGAATTTTTAGTACAATTTTTTTTCTTTTTTACATTTTAGAATGAGGCTTAACATTACAAAATTTGAAAGAAGTCAAGCGGTGTGAATACTTCCCGGATGCACTGTATGTAACTATCCATCAATTCATCCATTTTGTACCGCTTGTCCCTTTTTGGTATCATGGGGAGTGGGCTGGGGGGTCTTAAACCTATCTATTCCATCTTATTTTCATGGCGTTGTAATCTTGGCAGTGTATTTATTGTGTTTATTGAATAATTTGGCGCTATATGGAGCATTTAAGTGAAGAAGAATGAGGAAGTAAAGACTGCCTACATGGACAAAATGATTGGTTGACTTAGCTGTCAATCTGTGATTTGGGACTTTCCTTTAGTTGAATAATTTTTTTATTTATTTTCATTTGGGAAATTATAAATTGTTTTGTTAATTACTTTTTTGTAATTGTAAATTGTTTAGGTTTTTCTTAATTTGGTCGTTTATTGAGTATGTTTTCTGAAAATGTTATGTCTACTTATTTTGGTGTGTAAAATGTTAAATTGTTTTGTTGATTTGGTTGGTGTAATTGTAAGATGTTTTGTATTTTGGTTCCTCTAATGGTACGTTGTTTTGTCTTTTGTTATTTTGACTTATGAAATCGTAAATGGTGTTGTCATGTTTGGTTTGTGTAATTGTTACATGTCTTGTTAATTTGGTTTGTATAATTGCAAGTCATGTTGCCTTTTGATGATATCTTTTCTGAAATCTTAAATTGTCTTTGATTGTTTTGGTTTGTGTAATTGTAAGTTATTTGTAATGTCTTCATTTGGTTTGTGGAATTATATTTTGATTTGTAAAATGTTAAATTGTTTTGTCTTTTGTTAATTTGTCTTTTGTAATTGCATATTGTTTTGTCTTATGGTACTTTGGTTTGTGTAATTGTAAGTTGTTTTGTCTTTTTTTAATTTGGTTTGTGTAATTGTACTGTAGGTTGTTTTGTCTTATGGTAGTTTGGGTGTATAATATAGGGGTCGGCAACCCAAAATGTTGATAGAGCCATACAGGACCAAAAATAAAAATACAAATCTGTTAGGAGCGGCAAAAAAATAAAAGCCTTATACAAGTCTTATAATGAAGGCAACACATGATGTAAGTGGCTATATTAGCCTACTATCAAAGGCTGACGAAAATCTTCGTTGACAGAAATGTTTTATTTAAATTTTAATTTTACACATTTTTGCAACATTTGGAAATCATTAGTAAAATGGAAGCTTCTCAGAGGGTGAGATAACTTCTGGAAATTACTGGCTCAGAATGGCCAAAGGTATAGATGAGTGTGTCCAAGTTTAAGGAAACGGCAGGCTGTCTTCTTCTGATGGATTTATTACAATCTTTGCAACCTGGGTAACATTTGCTGTGGTCTGGAACAACATGGCACACAAACAACTATGAGAAATGCAGCCAATATTACATACAGATAATGTGTCATGAGACGTGCAAATATACATTAAATTCACAGAGGACATAAGTAAAGGAAATATAATGAGCTCTAATATACCCACAAAAGAGGCATACGAATGCAATATGTACATACAGCTAGCCTAAATAGCATGTTAGCATCAATTAGCTTGCAGTCACAGATTGACCAAATATGCCTGATAAGCACTCCAGCAAATCAATAAAATCAACAAAGCTCATCGTTGTGCATTCACGCACAGCGTACAACGTTTGGTGGACAAAATGAGACAAAGAAGGAGTGGCATGAAACACATCTTTTTGTGGCAGCATCGGAGAAAGTTGTACATGTAAACAAACTAGGATGAGTTCACGGATCACTGAAATTAGTAGGACAAAACGGTGCTTGCCAAATGCTCTCATCAGTGAAGCATGTTTAATATAAACAGTGGGATTTCTAACAATTAGGAAGGTTTGTGTCATACTTAAACAAAAAATATTGTTTTTCTTCATCTTTTTCTATTTTCACACATCTCTGAAAGAGGTCAAGGGAACCACTAGGGAGGCTCTAGAGTCGCGTGTTGGAAGGGCTTTTTGTGTTGTGTTATTTTGATATCTGTAATTGCGACGTGTTTCATGAAATGTAAAAGTGTTTTGCACTTCCAGGCCAACATACTCAAGTGATGCCCAGTTTAGCTCAGAAATGAAGAAATTGCCTTGAAATGAGGTTGGGGATATAAGAAGAGTCAATTATGTGCAGCGTATGAATATAAGTGAGGCAAATTGACGGACAAGGAAGATAAATCAATTAGTGGATCTCAGCGCAGATCTTCTCCAGGCTATTTTTTTATTCAGCAGCGCTTGCACCATATTGTCAAGTTTGTTAACCCGTCTGTCGTTCATGGCGGGAGATGAGAAAAGGGCACACGGGGGCCCACTGAGGTGATTGTGGGAACGAGGGGCCCTGTTGGAGAAGTCCTTTGTGTGGCGAAGCGTAGCAAAAAGGACGCGCCGTCGGGCACGCTGCAGCCGCTAATCGGCAACACCAACATGGTTGCCTCTGACCATTCACGTAGACGCCTCCTCATCTGCTAATTGGGTATTTGTGGCGTCACCTCGGGATGCGGTCGAAATGCTTTGGAAGTTATGCTAGCAAACATGTAATACGGATATCCCCAAAGTTGCATAAACACTAGACAAATTCCTGCACCCGTGTCCCTGCAGACACCATGTTTTTTAACATATCTTGTTCAAATTTCACACACATATGCTTGTGGGTCCCTTAAAGGTGTGTACCGTGTGTGTTGTGGCGATTCAGCAAAACTCCTTAAAGGTATAGCGGGGGTTTTGTGGAGCGCATCGAGCTGTGTGAGAAAATTCTAATCAAAGTAATAGTGTCACTGATACAACTAGATAGACACATCCTCTGAAAAATATATTTGCTCAGAAGGCGTGCACAAAAAAATCGATTCGCATCCGAATCGCGATTCTTATGCATCTCGATTCTAAATTGATTCACATTTTTATTTTGTTATTTTTTTTAAATAATCAGTTTTTAAAAAGCCATTTCATGCCGTCTAAATACAACCAGAAGGAGCTTCTCTAACGTGTAACCTGTTTAGAAATAACGTTTCATTACAATTATTATACCAAATACATTGCAAGAATCGGTTTGAATCGAGAGTTGTGTTCAATCGAGTACTGATTCTAAATCAAATCGTCACCGCAGGAATCGGAATCGGATCCAATCATTTGGGGCTGAAGGATTCACGCCCCTATTGCTCGGTTTGATCGACGAGGTCAGAGAAGTGTCACTTTAGCAATGTTTAATGTTGTGGTTTATGCTGTATTGCATCTTGCTGACCTGGAATTTCCACTGGCGGACTTTTAAGTTAAAGTTAAGTACCAACGATTATCACACACAATTACCCTCTGCATTGGACCCATCACCCTTGATCACCCCCTGGGAGTTGAGGGGAGCAGTGAGCAGCAGCAGTGGCCGCGCTCGGGAATCATTTGTGGTGATGTAACCCCCAATTCCAACCCTTGATGCTGACGGCCAAGCAAGGAGGTAATGGGTCCCATTTTGATAGTCTTTGGTATGACTCGGCCGGGGTTTGAACTCACAACCTACCAATCTCAGGGCGGACACTATAACCACAAGGCCACTGAGCAACTAGATAGACATAGCCCCTGAAAAAGATAATATTTGCTCAGTAGGCGTGCACAAAAAAATCTATTCGCATCTGAATCGCGATTCTTATGCATTCCAATTCTAAATCGATTCATAATTTAAAGGCCTACTGAAATGAATTTTTTTTTATTTAAACGGGGATAGCAGATCTATTCTATGTGTCATACTTGATCATTTCGCGATATTGCCATATTTTTGCTGAAAGGATTTAGTATAGAACAACGACGATAAAGATTGCAACTTTTGGTATCTGATAAAAAAAAGGCTTGCACCTACCGGAAGTAGCGTGACGTAGTCAGTTGAACATATACGTAAAGTTCCCTATTGTTTACAATGATGGCCGCATGAAGTGAGAGAGATTCGGACCGAGAAAGCGACAATTTCCCCATTAATTTGAGCGAGGATGAAAGATTTGTGGATGAGTAAAGTGCAAGTGAAGGACTAGTGGGGAGTTGAAGCTATTCAGATAGGGAAGATGCTGTGAGAGCTGGGGGTGACCTGATATTCAGCTGGGAATGACTACAACAGTAAATAAACACAAGACATATATATACTCTATTAGCCACAACACAACCAGGCTTATGTTTAATATGCCACAAATTAATCCTGCATAAAAACACCTGCGTGTTTGTTATGCTAGCTCCTAGCTCCTCTGCTAGCTCCTAGCTCCATAGAACACGCCAATACAATTCAAACACCTGATCAACACACACAATCACTCAGCCCAAAAGACCGTTTACCTAACCCAAGGTTCATAAAGCTTATATATTTTTAAAAAGTTACGTACGTGACGCGCACATACGGTCAAGTTATCGAATGTTTAGCAGCCAAGGCTGCATACTCACGGTACCTGATATTCAGCTGGGAATGACTACAACAGCAAATAAACACAAGACATATATATACTCTATTAGCCACAACACAACCAGGCTTATATTTAATATGCCACAAATTAATCCTGCATAATAACACCTGCGTGTTTGTTATGCTAGCTCCTAGCTCCTCTGCTAGCTCCTAGCTCCATAGAACACGCCAATACAATTCAAACACCTGATCAACACACACAATCACTCAGCCCAAAAGACCGTTCACCTAACCCAAGGTTCATAAAGCTTATATATTTTAAAGAAGTTACGTACATACGCAAAAAAAAGCCAAAGCTGCATACTCACAGTAGCACGTCTGCGTCTTTGTCATCCAAATCAAAGTAATCCTGGTAAGAGTCTGTGTTGTCCCAGTTCTCTACAGGCGTCTGTGTATCCAAGTCAAAAGCCCTCCTGGTTAGAGTCTCTGTTATCCGAGTTCTTCCATCTTGACTGCATCTTTCGGGAATGTAAACAAAGAAGCGCCGGCTGTGTACTGTTGTGGCTGACTACGTTCGAAAAATACGTCCATTTCGCACCGACAACTTTCTTCTTTGCTTGCTCGGCTTCCTTCTCCATAATGCAATGAACATGATTGAAACCGATTCACGAACACAGATGTCCAGAATACTGTGGAATTATGAAATGAAAACAGAGCTTTTTCGTATTGGCTTCAATGTGGAAGGCATACCCGTGTTCGCCGGTCTACGTCACGCGCATACGTCATCCTCAGAGGCGTTTCGAACCGGAAGTTTAGCGGCAAATTTAAAATGTCACTTTATAAGTTAACCCGGCCGTATTGGCATGTGTTATAATGTTAAGATTTCATCATTGATATATAAACTATCAGACTGCGTGGTCGGTAGTAGTGGGTTTCAGTAGGCCTTTAACATTTAAAAAAAATAAATAATAAAAAGGCCGTCTCGATGCAACCAGATAGAAGAAGCTTTTCCAACCTGTAACCCGTTTAGGAAAGGTTTCATTACAATTATTATACCAAATAATACATTGCAAGAATCGGTTTGAATCGAGAGTTGTGTTCAATCGAGTTCTGATTCTAAATCGAATCGTCACCGCAGGAATCGGAATCAGATCCAATCGTTAGGTGCTCAAAGATTCACGCCCCTATTGCTCGGTTTGATCGGCACGGTCAGAGAAGTGTCAC
>NC_084740.1:32047657-32142657 GCF_033978785.1 Entelurus aequoreus
AAAATAAGTCAAATTATTATATATTTTTAATTATTTAACGCTTACAGTACATCTCTATATCAACTTCAGGTTGATATGGGACGAAGTTGGTAGAGTGGCTGTGCCAGTAATCGGAGTGTTGCTGGTTACTGGGGTTCAATTCCCACCTTCTACCTTCCTAGTCACATCCGTTGTGTCCTTGGGCAAGACACTTCACCCTTTGCCTCTGATGGCTGGTGGTTAGCGCCTTGCATGGCAGCTCCCACCATCAGTGTGTGAATGTGTGTGTGAATGGGTAAATGTGGAAATACTGTCAAAGCGCTTTGAGTACCTTGAAGGTAGAAAAGCGCTATACAAGTATAACCCATTTATCATTTATTTATCATTATATGAAGTAAAAAAAAAATTTAAAAAATGGTTTTATGCCTTTTTTGTCAAAGACAACTTTGTTTTTTATAGTAAAACTGAAATATGCAGTATTTAGTCATTAGAACCATAAAAGATCAATAATGCAGGACACCATTGATTTTAATTCACTATTATTTTTTGAGTAATCACAGTGTAAAGATAAATACAATCCCACTAAATATATTTGGGATCCAAAAGGTGGATACATTTTTATTATTATTTTTTTAAAACTTTCAACACTTAAGTTACGAGATCAACTTCAGATATACAGTATCTGTCAATTTTGCGTTTAAACTATTATTTTGTTTGTTTTATGGTCTTTTGTCAAATAAAACTTTGATGTTTTTATATGGCAACCACACAATATATGCAATATTTTTTTCACATAAAACATTTTAAAGTAAAGTTTTTGAAGTAATTGGAGCCTTGAAAATAATTAATTATAACATTGATTTTTTTGTAATTTTTTTTTTTGAGCAATGGCAAAAAAAACAACAACAAAAAATAGCCTGCATGACAGCTTTGTGTCAACATTGCAACTTTTTCCCGTTAGATTTCACCTCATTCCACTTTTTAAAATGTTTTTAAAATTTTTTGCAATAGCATTTCCAGAATGTGTGGCGGGTCGGTAAGCAATTAGCTGCGGGCCGCAAATGGCCCCCGGGCCACACTTTGGACACCCCTGATTTATATAATATCACATTGTAAGTCAATTAGTAATATGTTGACATTATAAAACAGAAGGCCTGATTAAGGTAAACAAAGAAGATAATGGATAATAATGAAAACTATGCAAAACCATAATTGTTATTTATAAATGGTTGATTTATATAGGCTAGTAAGGTAAACGGCTATCTTGCTTCTGCAGCCTTCATTAGAGGCTGCATATATATATATATATATATATATATATATATATATATATATATATATATATATATATAGGTTACTAGCCTATATAAATCAACCATTTATAAATACACATTAGTAGGCTAAATGAACCTCTTCAACACATAATTGTTATTTTTATTTTTACTGTTATACTTTTTGATATAGTTTTTGTATTGGCGTGTGCAGGTGTGCCATTTTTTTTCTGCTTAACCCTGAGGAGCATTTGAGCCGGCAGTATGAAATAAAATGATTGTGTAATTGCTTGTGACACCTTGTGGTGCTCTTAAAACCAATCCCCCATCCGCCCAACCTCAGGTTAGAGGAGATTATGTGTCTTGCTGGAGCACAACAAAACGAGGGGTGGGCAGGATTTGACATGCGTGTTATTGAGGGATCATCCCAGCGTCCATATATGATGACGCTGCTGTTTCTTTGTGCGTTATTCTGAATTAAATTGTCTCTGATCCTATCTTCTCACATTCTTCTGTCCTTGGGAACAATGATATGAATTATGAGCATGGGAAAATGCTGTAAACGTAGAAAATGATATGGCTGGGCTGTGTTTTCTTATAAAACGTCTGGGGGATGATTAGAGAGCGACTCCGGGTAACAGCTGCTTCACTTTAGAGTTGGGGGGGAAAAAAAGCATCACAAGGAAGATTCTACCTTGTTAGGTTTTTTTTCAGGACTTGAGTTCGAGCGTCTCCTTATGGTATTGTTTCCTCGGTTACTAAATTGGAGTTATACTTTTCCAACTCAACAATCCTCATTATTTATTATCATTGTTATTATCAAGCATCACGTCTTTGCTTTAACAAGGTAGATGTAAAGTTGAGCTTCCCTGAGGAAGATAATGAGGACTGTTATGTTGTGTAATACCACCATGTTCCTCAAGAGGCAGCTGTGAGTCACATTTGGGAACTGGGCTTGGATTGTGAACAGTTTGTTTTTCATTTGAGATGGAAGATAAAGTCCTGAATAAAAACTTTGTACTTAAAAGAAACAATGTCGTTGCATAATTTAAAGGTGCCATATCATTATTATTATTATTTTTGGGCCGCCAAAAAAATATCTGTTTCTCAGCTGGGGTCCGTATGGGCCGCAGTTGCAATACACTTTTCGTCCACTTGAGGCAGTAATGACAATCTCTAGCAAACACAAGAAGTCTGGAGCTGAAGTCATAGAGACATTTTTTTAAGCGCAAAAAATTATGACCGAAGTGGGGAAGCTGTATATTCATCTGCACCTACATTTTATTGACAGTTTAGTCAGGAAATATATATATTATTATTATTTATTATTAATGTTGTTCGTTTTTGCGTAATTGTATATCGTTTTTATGACTTCCTTCTTTTGCAGTTAATTTGATTAGTATTTATTTTTGTAATTAGCCTGACCTAAGCCTTTGTAGTCATCTTTGTGATTGACACATGCTTTCATATTATTTGACAAGGTTATAAACTATAATTAGGTTAGATGTAATTACTGAATACGATTAAAATCAAGAATAAGATTATAAATTCAGTGTTATTTATTTATTTATCTATAGTGAAAAGGTTGGGCCCTAAGGTCAAAAAGGTTAAGAACCCCTGATTTAAGTCTCAGGGGTGTATTGGAAGTGCGTTGTCCAAAATGAAGCCTTGATGCTAGAATTTAGAAAATGTACAAATGCTCTAATACGCTCTATTGAGGCAAGAGGGATTTGTGTGTCTGTAGCGTTAATGCTAATGAGATGTGTGTTTGTTTATGCCCGTTTCCGACAGAGCGTGTGTTTCAAGAGCACCTTACCTTCTTTTTACTTCTAGACTGTAACTCTGCACTTGTCCAATATGTGTGCCATATATCGGATACAACAACGTAACAACAACATATATGTAAATATTTCATATATGTTATATTTTATATTGCTACTATGGTACATTTTAAGTCTATTTCATACCTTTTGTTTTCGCCCTCTTTTTGTGACCTTGTGTGCATGATCCTTTCCATCCTTATCCTTTCCATCCTTTGTAACTGAGCTACTGTGTGGAACAATTTCCCTTGTGGATCAATAAAGTTTGTCTAAAGTTAAAGTACCAATGATTGTCACACACACACTAGGTGTGGTGAAATGATTCTCTGCATTTGACCCATCACCCTTGATCACCCCCTGGGAGGTGAGGGGAGCAGTGAGCAGCAGCGGTGGCCACGCCCGGTCTAAGTAATATTAAGCAGTAAGTGAGCAACTCGCTAACTCTACACTCACATTTCAACATCAATATCACGCTAGCTTAGCCTAGTATTTGCTGAAGAACAACACAATAATCAAACTTATAAATGTCGCTGACTGACGCATGGATGGCAGAAGTCCATGCTTTATTTTAAGATGCATAGCGAAGCCTGTTTTTTTTTTGTTTTTTTTTGTATGTTTGTTTATTTTGGGTTCTTCAAACTTCCAAAGCAAGCCTATTATCACCGCCTCTCTGAACGGCGGAGCACACAAGTGGGGGAGATGGTAGATGTTCTCACATTTGCTGCAGATAAACATAATTAAAAACACACTTTTGCGTATTATGCAACCTTTTTTTTTTTCTTTTTTTTTTTTTCCATAGTTCTTTTTATTGATTTCACATTCACATTAACAACAAATTCAAACCCTCTTCATCCCCTAACCCTGCTGTCAGTCAAAACAAAAACAATAAACAAAAGTAAGAGTACAAAAGTAACCAGAGTAAAAAAAATAAAATAAATAAAGTTCAATACAAGGCACTTGAGACAAAGTAATTGAAAACTGAAACACACTGTAGAAGCAGCATGACAAGGCCTGAAACGTCGGCAGTCATATTAAGGTACATATCTAGGGCTCTTTCTGCACTTGTGTAGAGGGTTGGTCAAAAAAAGTCAAAAAAGGTCTCCACACTTTAAAAAACTTGTTTTCAGAGCCCCGTAATGTATATCTTATTTTCTCGAGCTTCAGGTTTGCTAACACGTCCCTTATCCAGTGGGAGACTGAGGGCGAGACAACCTCCTTCCACTTCAACAATATCAGGCGGCGTGCGAGGAGGGTGGTAAAGGCAACTATTTTGTGACCCCCTACAGGTAGTTCCATCCCTTCAGGAATGATTCCAAATACTGAAATTAAAGGGTTTGTATCGATTTGAATGGTTAAGACCGTGGAGAGTGCTTCGAAGATGGATTTCCAGTACCCTTTTAGCTTCGGACAAAGCCAAAACATGTGTATTAATGTTACGTTATGTAGTTTACATCTATCGCATAATGGGTTAATTTGGGGAAATATTTTTGCTAATTTTGCTTTTGAAAAGTGTACCCGGTGTATCACTTTAAACTGGACCAGTGAGTGTCGTGCGCACATTGAAGATGAGTGAACCCTTTTCTCAATTTTTGCCCAGGTTACGTCATCTATTGGTATTTGGAGGTCTTGTTCCCATGCTGTTCTAATTCTTAGCATGGAAGTGCATTCTAATCCTAAAAGTAAATTAAGTATATTATGCAACCTTTTAAGTGTCAAAGATAAGCCTGAGCCCAATACATTTTTTCACAGTGTTGGACATCCAGTCCCAGGCTTCCTCGAAACCGAGCGACTGTACACCAATGACTGTAGCTTCCTCTACGACAGACCTGGGCAAATTAGGCCCGGGGGCCACATGCGGCCCGTTAAGTTTTTCAAACTGGCCCACCGGACATTCCCAAATATTTAGTTTTAGATCTTTAAGATGGAAACTGTAGCTGCCATTATGATGTGCAGTGATGTTTTCAAATGACCGTAAGTTTTAAACTATACAAAGTATTTCAATGGTTGGAATCTGCACTTTTGCATTGAATACTAGTTACTATGGTTATCTAATTAGTTACTATGGTAATCTAAGTCACAGTAGCTCAGACGAGGCACCAAGCAGTGTGGGTGGGGTGCGTTTCCACAGAGTGTTTCCAGAGCGAGCCTGAAATGTGGGTGTCAGGGACAGACGCGGAAGGAGATTTTTACAACAAAGTTCTAAAGCTTAGTGATATATCAGATATATCAGATTGTAGGTGGAGTTTTTTTTACCCTTCGCATTCATATTTCACTGTTTGTTGCATTTTTGATTGTAAAATATGCCGATCGAGAGGGGGTGTGACGTTCATATGTTGTCAATATTCAGTGTTTTATTGGTCATAGTTAATATTGTAAATCCCACATTCTTTATTTTCATGTACATTTTGGGTGTCTCATTTAGTAAAAAAAAAGGTAAAATTGCATTCCGTTTTTTAAGGCGGTCTGTCATAACGTTTTTAGCATTCAATCAGACATTATTGTGAGGTTTTGTATTAGTGTTCCGGAAATTTTTTTCTCTAAATTTGGCTCCCCGAGTCAAAATAATTGCCCAGGCCTGCTCTACGATGACATCACAGGGTGATGACACCTGTGCCACAAAAGTCAGAGTGGATATTAATAAGCGTCTTACAAATCATGTCTTACTAGCCGCGAGTATACATATACCAAACATAACATCACAGAACTAGGCATGTTTTGCTTTTTCTTTGGCTTTATAAGATTCATTTTTTATCATTTATCTTTCCAAAAGATGTATATTGTGAATTCCACAAAGTAATGACGCTATTTATTTTAGGATTTTATGATGATATTAAATATGATCGTATCTATTGTTTATGTGATATCACTGATGGTATCACTCGCTGAAAGAGTCTCAGGCTCTCTTTGAACCGACGTGACCTCGTTTTCCCCGGCAGTAGCAGGAGGAAATCCTGCTCAATATTTGCGTCCGTCTGTCTGAAACTGCCAAACTCAGCGTACCGGGGTTAAGAACGCAGTACAGAGTCCTCCACGCCTGGACTTGTCCTACACACGATGATACCGGCCTTAGGGTATCGCTGGAGCAGAACTGAGGTTCCTCAGGCGCCGACTTTGGAGCAGATTCCTTCCTTTTTGGAAGAAAAGCTCAGATGAGGGGGTTGTGTCATTAGGGCAGTCTCGACTCTACTTCTTGTGTTTTTCTACCATGGCAACAGGATGCACAAATGATATCAAACGTGTTCGGGTAAGGTGAAGTTGTGAACGGGGGCAGTTTGAGACCACTGCTCCTGACTTCAATGATTTTTCTATAATGACCTTTTACGAAGGAAGAGTGGCTCATTGGCCAACAAAGTCATTTCACTGACAAATTCTCTTCATGTATTTTTGCTCCTAAAAAGGAACCTGGCAGTCATTTCCCATAATATTGATTGGTTTTTGAGTAATGGGTCGTAAACAACTAACTGTACTTGGAACTGTACTTGAGATGGTACTTGAATCGCCAAACTCCGCCCCGTCTTGGTGCAGCGCATTTTGCCGCATAGACAGTGTGGATAAAGGCTTGTAAAAGTATTATTTTAATCACTTAATGGCATATTTTGGTCGCCCTGGTCCATGATTACTTCAAAACAAGAAATTAAGTCCATTTCTGGACTTCCATCTCCTCTTGCATAGACACCATGGCCTGTGTTTATGCAAGATTTCCTCAAGCATCTTCATGAAAACATCAGTAGAAGAGGACGCAAAATAGAATACTAGCGGTTTACCTTGTTTTTCTCTCGATTTTAATCCCAGGGGTTGGCTCTTTCTCCATTTTCCGTCAAGGTCTGACTCAGTCTTTCTGCCCTTGAGCGAGCTCCGGAAATTCCGGATCACATTCGGCTTGAGTCTTTTCAATGTTTTCAATCCAAACTACGACCAAAACCCTTCTTCTTCGAAGTCAAAATCATTAAAATTATTTTTGCAAATTACACTCCTCTAGCTCAATTTGAGTGGCGAGATCCATACTTTCCTGGAAGTGTATACAGGCTGATCGCTCCTTTAGCTGTATTGCTACAACCTGCATCAATGCATCTGGCAGACATATTTGATCATTTCCTCAAATTAACATATTATCTGTACTATTAACCATTACTTTTTTTCCCCACGCTTTGGCCCATATGGCTTATAAAATGGTGCAGCTAATTAATGGATTTTGGCCATAATGTTTTATATTCATCAAATAGTTTTCACAGGACGCTGACAGAGGTGTGTTATTGTTTGTGCTATGGCGCCATCTTTTGGACAAGTTCGCTCACTGCAGGAACATGTACTTCCTGTTTCATTCCTTGAACCGGAAGTATTCATCCATAGCATTTCTGCTCGAAAGGATTCTTCATTAATCGAATCCAAACAACGTTTCTAATCTTTACAATATAACTAAAACAATTCATACCTACGAAACTGTCCCATGTGTGATGTATGCAGTAGTGTTTTCATTGCATATCTGTACGCGCTATAGTAATGTAACCAAGCTAGCGTCGTTTGCATTGGCGACCATGCTAACACACTTACGAGTGTCTGTGTTAGTATTGTTAACTTACTGTGACATTCTTTTTGGATTGTGTCAATTTCACAAGTTCACCAAAATGTCACTGTGGAGTTATTGAGTCTGTTTAGCTGATGGGAGAGCAGCTAGTGGGTCCATGACCATCTGATTTGTTTGATCAGCCATTTTACTGCCTTGTGACAGACACAATTAAGGTACGTAAATAAACATGTTTCCACGTAAATAACTCATTTCACAACATATATTTGACACTGATTGTTATTACTTTATTACTCCGGTACTCTTGTTTTGTTCTGTATATTGTACAGTATTTTGTATATTGTTTTGTATATTGTACAGGATTGCTTATTGTTTTTATTAGATAGTAGTCTGTTTATTTCAATTCTTCTTTTTTATCTTTATTACTTCTTGTGTGATATATTTTTATTCCATATTTGTTTCCACTACCGCACCTTAAATTGGAGTCCTTAATCTCGTTATATGCAAATATAATGACTAGAGATGTCCGATAATGGCTTTTTTGCCGATATCCGATATTCCGATATTGTCCAACTCTTAATTACATCAACCGATACCGATATATACAGTCGTGGAATTAACACATTATTATGCCTAATTTTGTTGTGATGCCCCGCTGGATGCATTAAACAATGTAACAAGGTTTTCCAAAATAAATCAACTCAAGTTATGGGAAAAAGTGCCAACATGGCACTGCCATATTTATTATTGAAGTCACAAAGTGCATTCTTTTTTTTAACATGCCTCAAAACAGCATCTTGGAATTTGGGACATGCTCTCCCTGAGATAATCCTGATACCCACTACAACTATGGGAAGTACTATACTTTGACTTTCACAAAGTGCATTATTTTTAATTTTTTTTAAACATGCCTCAAAACAACAGCTACAAAAACAATGAAGGCACACAGCTTCAGTCCAGAGTATACTACAGTAATAAAGTAAACAATAACATAGTCCTCATTTAGTGCAAGACTGCCTGGTATACTGTATAATTGGGAATTATAAACTGGGCTCACATCCATCTTCCGCTTTTATTCATCGTGTATTTCCTTATGATTCTTGAAGAGGTAGGAGATCAAATTGCTCGTATTAAAGGAAGACGTCTTGGTTCCTCCTCGTATAACCAACATTTTGCAGTCATTGCAAATTGCCAGTTTTTTATCCGTCAGAGACACTTTAAAATAATCCCATACCATAGACATGGTGTCGTTAGTCAGTCACCGAGCGAGCTCGCTTGTTAGCCACGGCTACAGCACCGGCAACAACACACTCTTGTTGTTGTTATGCTGCGCTCGCGGCGGTTTGATGAGGTCATCAAGCGTCGCCAGTAAACCTCTCGTGCTGCAGTTGTCAACTCCTGTGTTGTGTGTGGGAGAGGGGAGAGGGGAGGGGCTGCTGACTGGGAGACGCAACTGCTCTGTACTGCTCCCTACGTCCGTGTTTTACCGGATATGTACAGCTCCGTACAGCGGCGTTTTAAAAAATAATTCATTTTACTTTTTGAAACCGATACAGATAATTTCCGATATTAAATTTTAAGCATTTATTGGCCGATATCAAACATCTCTAATAATGACAATAAAGTCCATTCTATTCTATTCTATTCTATTCTATTCTATTCTATTCTATTCTATTCTATATACCTGCCGCTAACATATGGAAGCATATTTTTTTCTTCTTAAATTTGGTGGGGAGCAGCTTGAATAACCGTGCGCTCTATAGCCCGGAAAATACAGTATGTGCAAAAAATATTATGTTTCTTGATGATGCTCCCAAAATACACAATGTGAAACCACCTCCAGTCTTCTGTAGCTGACGTTTGCAAATGTGCTGAAACTCGTTAAAAAACTAGCCTAAAATCAATACCGTGTCTATTTATTTATTTTTTTTACCTACTGACATAATTTTTTAGGTCCAAAACTAAAATAAGTGCCAATGTTGTCAGCATCAGAAGGGGCCCTTTAACGTGTCGGTGAGGGTCTGAATAAAAGTACAGATAAAGGAATTCTAATCCGAATGCCTTAGAGGAGCTTTAATGAGCATCTGTGCGTCATTCCCAGCCAGCAGAAGGAAAGGGTACGCGAGTATGAACCGATGCTGTCATCGACATCACAGACATATCTCTCGCTCTCTCTCTCTCTCTCTCTCTCTCAAGCTTTTGTGTTCCAATTTGCTAGAAAACCTCTCTTGAGAATGAAGTGAACCTCCGAACCAGACTTTGACAGCGGCAGTGTCGCAAGTCTTGGGTTGAGATTGCGTTTCATCATCATGGGGGTGAATGTAGGACAAATGCGCTCCTGATGATGCTGAGGTACAAGGTCGTGCGACCGACTCTCACAAGTCAGTGCTTACGAAAACACATGCCAGGGGTTTTTGAAGACTCCGATATGTCTAATAAGGTGTCTAGTGCTTTTTACGCAGCTGGTTCAAGCCGCGTTTCTCCGCCATTATTCCACCTTGCGAACTATCATTATAGCCGTAACAGCTGAGTCTTTTCTGAAGCTGTGTTGTATTGTCAGTAGACATGCCCTGGTCCCGATAATGGGATCGGCTCGGGGGCGGATATTTGCCTTTTTTAACTGATGAGCCGCTGACTTTGGATCAACTTTCTATTTGATAACAAGCCAAAACAACAACAAGCTGCTGTCCTATATGCGCTGCTCTGCCAACACAAGTCCCTTTGGTGCCCTCACAAACAATCATAAATAACAAAAATCCTTAACTTTAGCAATCATATTGTCCCAGCTAAAGACTGTACTCAAGTGAAAGAGGGTTTGTTTCTTCTAAGATACTAATCCTCACCACCATGGTATAAGATAAAATAAGTTTCTTCCAAGGAGTATTATCACTGGAGTAGGGTTGTACGGTATACCGGTATTAGTATAGTACCGCGATGCTAATGAATCATATTCGGTACTATACCGCCTCTGAAAAGTCCGCCACTTCGGAACCAAACGCCATTGTTGGATCTACACCTAACCTCCACTGTAATGATACCAAGTACAGTAGCGTATCTAGTCCATACTATGATTAAGTCGATATTTTTTGTCATCACAACATCTTCTTTCGTTTTTATTTTTAAATTTATATTATGTTTATAAATTTAGGAAATATGTCCCTGGACACATGAGGACTTTGAATATGACCAATGTATGATCCTGTAACTACTTGGTATCGGTTTGATACCCAAATTTGTGGTATCATCCAAATCTAATGTAAAGTATCAAACAACAGAAGAATAAGTGATTATTACGTTTTAACAGAAGTTTAAATAGAACATGTTAAAAGAGAAAGTAGGCAGATATTAATAGTAAATGAGCAAGTAGATTAATAATTCATTTTCTACCACTTGTCCTTAATAATTTTTGACAAAATAATAGAATGGAAAATGACACAATATGTTACTGCATATGTCAGCAGCTAAATTACGAGCCTTTGTTTGCTTTCTTACTACTAAAAGACAAGTTGTCTTGTATGGTCACTATTTTATTTAAGGACAAACTTGCAATAAGAAACATATGTTTAATGTATCGTAAGATTTTTTGTTAAAATAAAGCCAATAATGCAATTTTTTGTGGTCCCCTTTATTTAGAAAAGTACCCAAAAGTATCGAAATAATTTTGGTACCGGTACCAAAATTATTCTTACGATCATACAAATATTATCGAAAAAGAAATGTGCATGCAAATGAGCGTTTTAGTGGAAAAAAAGAGCATGTCTACAAGAAGTTTGGGATCACGACATGGTTGCTGCTTTTTAATTTAAGTGAGACAAAGAAACGCGAGGCTCAACAATTCTGATTGGCAAACATGTCCGACGGCGGTTACTTTATCGCACCAATTATAACCTCGATGTCAATTCGATGTTGATTAAAGTAAAGTAAAGTACCTATGATTGTCACACACACACTAGGTGTGGTGAGATTATCCTCTGCATTTGACCCATCACCCTCACCCCCTGGGAGGTGAGGGTGAGCAGTGAGCAGCAGCGGTGGCCACCCCCGGGAATCATTTTCGGTGATTTAAAGGACTACTGAAATGAAATGTTTTTATTTAAACGGGGATAGCAGATCCATTCTATGTGTCATACTTGATCATTTCGCGATATTGCCATATTTTTGCTGAAAGGATTTAGTAGAGAACGACGACGATAAAGGTCGCAACTTTTGGTCGCTGATAAAAAAAAGCCTTGCCTATACCGGAAGTAGCGTGACGTCACCGGAGGAAGGACTCCTCACATTTTCCCATTGTTTACAATGCAGCGAGAGAGATTCGGACCGAGAAAGCGACGATTACCCCATTAATTTGAGCGAGGATGAAAGATTTGTGGATGAGGAAAGTGAGAGTGAAGGACTACAGTGCAGTGCAGGACGTATCTTTTTTCGCTCTGACCATAACTTAGGTACAAGGGTTCATTGGATTCCACACTTTCTCCTTTTTCTATTGTGAATCACGGATTTGTATTTTAAACCACCTCGGATACTATATCCTCTTGAAAATGAGAGTCGAGAACGCGAAATGGACATTCACAGTGACTTTTATCTCCACGACAATACATCGGCGAAGCTCTTTAGCTACGGAGCTAACGTGATAGCATCGGGCTCAAATGCAGATAGAAACAAAATAAATAAATCCCTGACTGGAAGGATAGACAGAAGATCAACAATACTATTAAACCATGGACATGTAAATACACGGTTAATAATTTCCAGCTTGGCGAAGCTTAACAATGCTGTTGCTAACGACGCCATTGAAGCTAACTTAGCAACGGGACCTCACAGCGCTACGATAAAAACATTAGCGCTCCACCTACGCCAGCCAGCCCTCATCTGCTCTTTAACACCCGTGCTCACCTGCGTTCCAGCGATCGACGGAAGGACGAAGGACTTTACCCGATCATCCGTGCGGTCGGCGGCTAGCGTCGGCTAGCGAGTCTGCTATCCAAGTCAAAGTCCTCCTGGTTGTGTTGCTACAGCCAGCCGCTAATACAGCGATCCCACCTACAACTTTCTTCTTTGCAGTCTTCATTGTTCATTAAACAAATTGCAAAAGATTCACCAACACAGATGTCCAGAATACTGTGGAATTTTGAGATGAAAACAGAGCTTTTTTGTATTGGATTCAATGGGGTACCAATACTTCCGTTTCAACGATTGACGTCACGCGCATATGTCATCATACATAGACGTTTTCAACCGGAAGTTTAGCGGGAAATTTAAAATTGCACTTTATAAGTTAGCCCGGCCGTATTGGAATGTGTTGCAATGTTAAGATTTCATCATTGATATATAAACTATCAGACTGCGTGGTCGGTAGTAGTGGGTTTCAGTAGGTCTTTAACCCCCAATTCCAACCCTTGATGCTGAGTGCAAAGCAGGGAGGTAATGGGTCCCATTTTTATCTTCTTTGGTATGACTCGGCCGGGGTTTGAACTCACGACCTACCGATTTCAGGGCGGACACTCTAACCAATCGCGCAGCCCTAAGGGTGAGATCATTGTTTTAATCTCTTAAAGCAAAACAAAGGTCGAAGTGAGTAACTTCTAAGGCACCGGTGTCAAACCAAAGGCCAGGGGGGTCACAACTGGCCTGAGACATCATTTTATGTGGCCAAGCAAAAACCTGGAAATGTGTGAGAGAGTAAATCAATAAATACAACTTTGAATAATTATCTAGATGTGTCATTCATTCATTAAATCATTTAATAAATCATGAAAAAAATTAAATTCATAGTTACATGGTGGAATGACTAATTAAACTATTAAAAATAAATCAATCAATTATGAAAAAAATCCCAAAATAATTAAAAGTTATTTCATATTAAATAAACGACACATGTAATAGTAACACATTCATTTATTTAATTCCAAAGATGATTAATTAGTGACACATTTAAGTATTAATTTCAGGATGTATTTATTTTAGGTCTGTCAAACAATAAAAATATTTAATCACGATTAATCGCAATTTATTTATAGTTAACTCAAAATTAATTGCAACTAATCGCAGATAAACATCATTTTTTGTCATTAATAAGTGTACCATCGAGAGAACTTTTCAAATTTCTAATACCATGACTAGACAATTAGTTTGCTTTAATTAAATGTTTTTTAAACAGTATGCTTTTTTGAACAGCTCAACTAAAACAGGACATAAACAGGCTTTTAATGACAATAAAGAACATTCCCTGCATTGCATCTTGCTAAATTTAGTATTTTGTACAACTACATAATTTGTATTCCTGCTCTATGAACACTTGCATTGAGAAGAGGAGCACGTTTAGATACCAGCTTCACGCATTAACAACACAAAATGTGGATTTTAACGATCCTTGTTTGATTGTCAAATATGTTTTGTAATGTAATCTTTGATATTTATACCTGAATAAATGCTTCTGATATTCCTTTATTGTAAAAGTAGCTTGGATTACAAGTAACTACTTTAAATGTTGTTCAAGTTTTTTTTTGTATTTGTTTTGCTGTGTGACAAAGTCTTAACCTTCTTTATTTATTGATATTGTGTGATACTAAGCCTGATAAAAGTATGTAATAAGGACAAGCAACCAGAGAATGGTATAAAATAATATACAGCACACTTTATTTCAATCTGCCACAACATGTCTACCTCCACAGTATTTTCCTCAATGGATGTACGAACATTTATGTAGGTAGAAATATCACAGATTACATTAAAACATATTTGACAATCAGTGCATGTCCGTAATGAAATACATTTTTCATTTTGTTAGTGTACTGTAGTGGATGTGACGCGTAGCACTTTTTTTGTGAAGCCGGAAGTCATCTCACGGCGATCGAAGAGAAAATAGTCTTGTATTGTCGGGAGAACGACTTGTCATGGCTTTAGACATCACATTTTCATAATATACCCTTTTCTTTGTGCATTTCTGCTCGCTATTTTCCCGCTTCTGGCTCAACAGTAACTAGATACCAGTAAATTTGCCAATGCTACGGAATGGCCCGAGGGTCAAAAAGGAATTAGTTGTGCGTTAATTGCGTGTTAAAAAGATTAGGGCTGCTAAAGGAATATAGATTTATTGCATTATCGCATTACCTTTGGCAGTCCTTGTTTATTTATTTAAATCATAGGTGTCAAACTCTGGCCCGCGGGCCAAATTTGGCCCTTGAGGCGATATCAAATTAACACTTGAGCTGGCCCGCCGATTATATACAGCGGTGGTACCACGGTAACACCGCATTCACCGCTAATTCTCATACACGCCAACCCTCCCGGGAGACTCTCAAATTTCAGTGCCCCTCCCGAAAATCGTCACGTCCGCTTTTCATCCAGTCCAATGAGGGCTGGCCCAGTCACATAATATGTGCGGCTTCTGCACGCACACACAAGTGAATGCAATGCATACTTGATCAACAGCGATACAGGTTACACTGAGGGTGGGCGTATAAACAACTTTAACACTGTTAGAAATATACGCCACACTGTGAATCCACACCGAACAAGAATGACAAACACATTTCGGGAGAACATCCGCACTGTAACACAATATAAACACAACAAAACAAATACCCAGAACCCTTTGCAGCTCTTCCGGGACGCTACAAGGTGTGTGTGTGTGAGGGCGGGGTTTGGTGGTAGCGGGGGGGTGTTTTGTAGCGTCCCAGAAGAGTTAATGCTGCAAAGGGTTCTGGGAGCGGACGTGACGACAGCTCGTTAAAGGCAGTGCCTTTAAGGCACGCCCCCAAGACTGTGGTCCGGGTGGACTACGAGATATAATGACTGATGAACACCTTCGTTCGATAATGAAGGTTGCCCCAGCTCAAAATCTGAGCCCCGACATTAATGAACTAGCATCCAAGAAAAGATGGCAGGTATCTGGCTTGGGCACATCAGATTAGATCAGTGTGTTGCAAACTGAGCAGTTTAAAGTCCTGAATGGTTGGTTTATTCATTGTTATTTTATTTTCAAATGTATTAGCCTGTGGAAAAAGTTCATGTTGATATTTACCTCAGAAGGCTGCAAATAGAAAAGAGGCATTACATTTTTATTTAAATTGTATTTGATATGCCATTGATATTTTTTAATTACTATTATTAATATTTGAAACTCGATTTTGCGTGTCACTATAAAGTTATATAAGCCTTGCTTGTTCAATATTGAAAGCAAAACTTGTTTGGGTCCCTATTAAAATGTTAATTTGTTCAACCTTGGCCCGCGGCTTTGTTCAGTTTTAAATTTTGGCCCACTCTGTATTTGAGTTTGACATCCCTGATTTAAATTGTCCCATTTGGCACTCCATCTGAAGAAGGCATTTCGGCATTTTGCTAATTGTGTTTTAATTTGGACGTTCATCTTTTTTTTTTACTGCATGCAAACAGTTCTCCTTGATATTATTTGATGCAAATTTGCAGATGTTTGTGGTCATTGAAGGCCTTTTTGAAAATAATTTTACAATGCTGAACTTTAAGATCTGCTTGCCACCTTGCATCGTCAGTTTGTTTGCACACAATATGATAATAATCAAATAAAAGGGGAAATTGTGTAATATTATTTGGCAATTATACAACTATATGGTTTCACAGTTAGAAGTGGCTCGTTAAGGGTAGCCATGACGGTGCGTTTGACACGCCTATTCTAAGGCAGTGTTTCTTAACTATAAGGCCGAGAGAACCCCCTAGAGGGCCACCAACAAATATCTGTATCTCAGCTGTGGTCCATAGTATTACTCAGTTGTAATACACTTTTCCACCACTTGTGGCAGTAATGACAATATCAAACAAACAGAAGAAGTCTGGAGCTAAAGTCATAGAGAAGTTTCTTAAGCGCAAAAAATATGACTTAAGTGGTGAAGCAGCTTTTTTATTAGCACTTAAATGTTATTGGCACTTTAGTTAAGAAACATATTCATTGTTAATTTACTTCATTTATTTTAGTATGTACTTTTATTTTTGGCAGTTTTTTATGATTGCCTTCTTATGCAGTGTATTTGGTTAGTACTTTCTAATCAGCCTGACCTAAGCCTAAGGTTTATGTGTTAAATACATAATCTTTGTGACTAACACATTGTTTCATATCACCTGACAATGTTGTACACTGTAAATAGGTTAAATATATTTTTTTAATATGAATAAAATCAAAAGTATGATTACTAATTCAGTGTTAATATAGAACAGTTGGTTTCCGCGGTCAAAAAGTTTAAAACCCCCCGATTTATGACGTTATAACAGGGCTAATGTTAGCATATGCGCAGCTAAAACAAAAAAAACACCTACAACTTACCGCGACATGTTTTCTCTAGTTGGAAGTGGAATTGAATTGTGTCGTGAAAAAGTTGGGCTCCTGGGCCAGGGGTCGGCAACCCAAAATGTTGAAAGAGCCATATTGGACCAAAAATACAAAAAAAAATTCTGTCTGGAGCCGCAACAAATTTTAAACCTTATATAAGGGTTATAATGAAGGCAACAATACAAGCTATAATAGCCTACTATCAAAGGCTGACGCAAATCTTCGTTGACAGAAATGTTGTATTTTAATTTTTATTCTACACATTTTTGCAACATTGGAAATCATTAGTAAAATTTAGGCTTCTCACAGGATGTGATAACTTCTGGAAAGTACTGGCTCAGAATGGCCAAAGTTATAGATGTGTGTGTCCAAGTTTAAGGAAACGACAGGCTGTCTTTTTCTAATGGATTTATTACAATCTTTGCGAGCTGGGTGACGTTTGCTGTGGTCTGGCACAACATGGCACACAAACAACTCTGAGAAATGCATACAGATAATGTGTCATGAGACATGCAAATATAAATTAAATACACAGAGGGCATAAGTCAAATAAATTAAATGAGCTCAAATATACCACAAAAGAGACATAATGATGCAATACATACATCTAGCCTAAATAGCATGTTAGCAGTGATTAGCTTGCTGTCATGGATTGACCAAATATGACTGATAAGCACTCCAGCAAATCAATAAAATCAACAAAGCTCACATTTTGTGCATTCACGCACAGCATAAAACGTTTGGTGGACAAAATGAGACAAAGAAGGAGTGGCATAAAACACATCTTTCTGTGGCAGCATTGGAGAAAATTATACATATAAACTAGGGCTGTGAGTCTTTGGGTGTCCCACGATTCGATTCAATATCGATTCTCGGGGTCACGATTCTCGATTCAAAAACAATTTTTTTTCCCGATTCAAAAGGATTCTCTATTCATTCAATACATAGGATTTCAGCAGGATCTACCCCAGTCTGCTGACATGCAAGCAGAGTAGTAGATTTTTGTCAAAAGCTTTTATAATTGTAACGGACAATGTTTTATTAACTGATTGCAATAATGTAAATTTGTTTTAACTATTAAATGAACCAAAAATATGACTTATTTTATCTTTGTGAAAATAATGGACACAGTGTGTTGTCAAGCTTATGAGATGTGATGAAAGTGTAAGCCATTGTGACACTATTGTTCTTTTATTTTTATTTTTATAAATGTCTAATGATAATGTCAATGAGGGATTTTTAATCACTGCTATGTTGAAATTGTAACTAATATTGATACTGTTGTTGATAATATTCATTTTTGTTTCACTACTTTTGGCTTGTTCTGTGTCGTGTTTGTGTCTCCTCTCAATTGCTCTGTTTATTGCAGTTCTGAGTGTTGCTGGGTCGGGTTTGGTTTTGGAATTGGATTGCATTGTTATGGTATTGCTGTGTATTGTTTTGTTGGATTGATTAATTTAAAAAAATAAATAAATAAATAAAAAATAACGATTTTTTAAAAATGGGAATCGATTCTGAATCGCACAACGAGAGAGTCGCGATTGGAATTCGAATCGATTTTTTCCCACAACCCTAATACAAACAAACTACGATGAGTTCAAGGGCCGCTGAAATTAGTAGGACAAAACGGTGCTTGCCAAATACTCTCATCATTGAAGCATGGATAACATAAACAGTGGGATTTCTAACAATGCTTCTTCCTACTCCTTTTCGGGCATGATGTAAATGAAATTATATGAAATTGTGTGATGTATTATGATGTAAATGTGTTCATGTTCGAAATAAACTAAAAGAAAGAAAAAAGAAAGAATTAGGAAGGTTTGTGTCATGTCTGTTCTCCTACAGAAAAAATATTAAGACATAAAATATATATTTTTCTTCATCTTTTTCCTTTTTCATACATCTCTGAACGAAGTCCAGAGAGCCACTAGGGCGGCGCTAAAAAAGTTAAAGTTAAAGTACCAATGATTGTCACACACACACTAAGTGTGGCGAAATTATTCTCTGCATTTGACCCATCACCCTTGATCACCCCCTGGGAGGTGAGGGGAGCAGTGGGCAGCAGCGGTTACCGCGCCCGGGAATCATTTTTGATGACTTAACCCCCAATTCCAACCCTTGATGCTGAGTGCCAAGCAGGGAGGTAATGGCTCCCATTTTTATAGTCTTTGGTATGACTCGAAAGAGCCGCATGTGGCTCTAGAGCTGCGCCCTAGGTCAAAAAGGTTAAGACCAGGGGTGTCCAAACTTTTTCCATTGAGGGCCGCACACTGAAAAATCAAAGCATGCGGGGGCCATTTTGATATTTTTTCATTTTCAAAACCAATACAATATACACTTTTTTTTTTTTTTTAAACCTTAAGGGCTCCCGCAAGTTAGGTCCTAGGGACGCAGAAGGGTTTCAGTCTTAAAACTGGTTTAAAACAAGTTATATATAATTTTTTTTATTAAACGCTTGAATCGCTAATTCAACTTCAGATATATATACACACACAAACACACACACACATTTCATGAGCTTTTTGTCAAAACCTTATTTTTTGGGGCAAAAATACAAAATATAATATTTTTCCCAAAAATATTTTCAAAGTGGAATATTTGATGTGAAGTAATTGGATCCCTAACTAGGTCAATAATTAATAGCAACATTGATTTGAATGTATTATTATTATTTTAATTTTTTTTAGCAAAGACATGTGTTTTTTGATTTCACTAAAATTCTTAGGGATCCAAAAGTGCCCCACTCATGTTTACATTCAACGCTTAAATCTCTCTATCAGCTTCGGATAATATGTAGTGTAATTAGCTTAGTATGTTTTTAATAACAATTTATATAATAATTAACTTTTTTTTTTTTTTTCATGTTTTGTATGTCCTTTTTGTCCTTAAATCGGTCAATAATTCATAGCAACATTGATTTTGATTCATTATTATTTTGTGAGAAATTGTAAAAACAAATTGTGTTTTTAGAGTCAACATTGCAAAGTTTTTCTCGTTGCATTTCACCTATTTGCTCTTTTATTCCACTTTTTAATGTTTTTTAAAACATTTTTTTAGTATTTTTAGAATGATGTGCCGCGGGCCGGGAAAACATTAGCTGCGGGCTGCAAATGCCCCCCGGGCCACACTTTGGACCCCCTGGTTAAGACCCTCCGTTCTAAGGCGTTCTATTTTCTCCAAAGGTGGATAAATACTTCCCTAAGAGTTATAAGTTCCGATTTAATCTAAAACTCCACTTAAATCTCTGCCATAGGGTCAGAACTTGTGCGTAGACCGAGGACCCTCCAGTATTTTCAGTCCGGGATGAACGCCGCCTCTCAGCCTGCCCGTGAGCCTGAATAGTAAAACGTGGATGTAAAAGGAATGGCTAATCAACATGCATAATTCATTGTAAACATCCAGTGTGTAACCATCTCGGGGGCCGGCTGCCTTAATCCGAAAGCAGGAGAGGACACTCTCGCCGCTTCCTGCGGCTGATTTTGAACCGATAACGCCTCTGAACTCCATGCGGTTGTCTCTTTTGATCGGAGGGCTGTGATGCATGGCGGGGAACGAGTGTAACATGGAAGTGGGAGTTAAGATATGCCAGTTGAGCAAAAGGAGAATGTTGCACAATTGGGAAGGAGGAGGCGTCACACATGCCCCGACACGGCAGGAGCAAGCGCGTCTTGGCGTGGGGCACTCTTATCCAGTAAAAGGTGTTGATGAAACCCTTTGGGGAGTGTGTGTGTGAGTGTGTGTGTGTGTGTGTGTGTGTGTGTGTGTGTGTGTGTGTGTGTTCTTGTATTGCTACCCTTCTTGAGACATCAACAAGGAAAAGTACTGTCCATATGAGGACCGGTGAACAAGTTAGGCAAGGCAAGGCAACTTTATTTGTATAGCGCTTTTCATACACAAGGCAGACTCAAAGTGCTTCACAGACAACAAAGTGAAATGAAAGAAAATAAAAGCAAAATTAAAATGCAGACAATAAAAATAAAAACAGTGCGGACATAAATCATGGTCCCAATAAGAAAAACCATCTCATTTGCACCCCTGGTGGTGAAATCTATCAAAAAGGAGGGGTTTTTCAAATTGACTGTGTGTCGGTTTTAAAAGTGCTCCCCCTCTGGTCAACGTATGAAATAACAAGTGTGTGTGGAAAATTCGAAGTGCTCCCTCTCTGGCCAACATATGTAATAAGTGTTTGTCAGAAATTGAAATGCGCCCCCTTTGGCCAAACTTAATTAAAAAAAACTAAATACATATGTATATAGAGACATACTGTAATAACTTGAAGTAAATAATGAAGATTAAAAACCAATTACAAACAAACAATTAAAAAACTTTTTTTTTAACTAAAACCTTAACTTTTTTACATTTGCATAGTGTGTATATATTAATTATATTGTAAATAAAAATCTTTATATATCTAGAAAGGGTGGTCCTGAAGAGGTAGAAATGTTTCAGAGGTCTCAAAAAGGTAAGAAATATGAATGGGTGTGTGTGTGTGTGTGTGTGTGTGTGTGTGTGTGTGTGTGTGTGTGTGTGTGTGTGTGTGTGTGTGTGTGTGTGTGTGTGTGTGTGTGTGTTCTTGTATTTCTACCCTTCTTGAGACAACAAGGAAAAGTACCTTCCATATGAGGACCAGTGAACAAGTTAGGACATAAATCATGGTCTTAATAAGGAAAACCATTGCATCTAATAGAGAATGTCTCATTTGCACCCCTGGTGGTGAAATCTATCAAAATTAGGGTGGTCCCAAAAAGGAGGTGTAGTGGATTGTCCGAAGCTTAAGCAGGCAACAAAAGTAGTTTAGTACAACAAATTTATTTACCCATTATCAGAAGTGCAGGTTGAATTGAGTTGGCCGTGCAGACAAACCACAAGTTACTCCGGAGCCAACAAGACACACACAAGCCAAAATCACTCCCGAGTTCCGGTCTTCTGCCATTTTTTATATGTCTGTTGTGCATCATCGTTCCTTATCGAGTGCGTCAATTTCTTGTTTGCTTTTCCTATCTGTTCCATAACAACTCGAATCCTTTAGATAGTCAACACATTCTGTAGACAGGTTGGCACGACTTAATATTCACTTTTGTCCCACAACTGGTCCATTCAATGGCACAAAATACAAGAGTATTGAAAATGAGCGGACATTCTTAAAAGACAAGAAATATAGGTCAAAAGGTCAGAAATTCTACTACATACCCGCCTTCCAGGGTCTTAAGACCCTGGACCAAAACAATTTCTGATATAGACCACTAACTTAAATCTCTACCGCAGATAGAGGCAAAAACCTCAATGTTTTTATACGAGGCAAAAATTCCGTCTATGACCCTCCTTCAGAGCGATCGCTGTTACCAGCCTGCAGTAAAACCATCTCACAGAACACAATTAGTGGCCTACCCTTTGATTTAGTAAGGGAATAACAAATACTTTGATCATGAACATCATTGAACATAAATAGATGAATGTATATAGACTTATGACTGTAAGACATTTGCAAAAATATTTTTTCCGGCATTTGCAATGGATGTAGTTACCAATATTGTTAATTACCAATTAATTTTGAACACACAACTGAATTTCATATGAGTCCATGTTCGATTAGTGCTCGTATAGATGGCTCGGTGGTGCCTCAGGCTGGTGGCCTGCCGACACCTCGTTAGGCTTTTGGCTGCCTTGATGAAGAAAGAGATCCACTCAAACAGTCTGTCTCTGTCTCTTCTTGGGGTGTGGTTCAGTCCATTGGGCAGACTGTTCAGTGGCCGGTGCGTGCTGGCCGAAATTGGGGAAAACTCAGGTAGAGTTGGAGCTGTGGGGGCTTTGGGGAAGGCTGAGGCAGAGTATGGGGCGTGGGGCTTTGGTCCAGGCCCTCGGCTTGCTTCAGGGCCTCCTTCCACAGCTGCTGGAGTCCCGACGGACACATATTGGCTGGCAACCTTAGTCGTTCTCGTCATCGCTGGCAAGGTGTTGTCTCTCCTCTCGGTTCCTTCCAGTCAGGTATCGGGTGTTGGTCCTGGATTGGCTTTGACCGTGCCCCTCTTAGCGAGTGCAAGGGAATCTGGAGTGGCTGCTTTCATCCTCAAATCTGCACAGAGGAACTGGCACACAAATTCTACATTTTGCAAACTTACCATTTTGGTCTCATGGTCTTTCCACCTTCCTAGGAAGCTGCTGGTCCTGAGAAGTGCTGATCTTGTGACTGAAGATGATAACCTGTTTTCTTAAAATAGGTGCCGTTGTTTGACCTAATCTTTTTGGGGAAACCAATGTCGGGATATTAGATCTTTCACAAAACATTTAATTACTGAATTGGCACCCTCCTTTGAGGTTGGGGTTGCTTTCGCCAACCACTGCAATTGTCAATCTAAATCATTACGTTCCTTTATCCTTGATCATATAGATTAAATAAAACCTCAACACGCTCAAACTTGACCCAATCCAAACTCACCTCCCCCCTCTGTCCCTCTCACAGGGACAGTGTTAGTCGTAGTAATAGTAATAGTAATAGTAGTAGTAGTATTAGTAGTTTCAGAAACATCCAAGAAAAAGAAAAGGCAGCTGATAGTCAAGTGCAGCAAGAACAGAGGCGGAGGACAGGTCATGTTTGAGGTCACTGTTCGCTTTTGCAATAGTACTTTGATATTTTACAACACATAGTGAATTATTGTGGCCTCAATAATTCACTAAATAGTTGTATTTAATTTAGTCTATCTATGATGGGACAATGCACAGAAACATTAAGTTCAGAAACAGATATGTTCTGTACTAGATTATATCTAAATAGCTACTTTCCATCTGTAGTCCCTGGCTACCTAAATTAAAGGGATCCACAAATCAAGCAATAAAATTATGACACTAATTAATCATAATAAATAGATACATTCATAATAACCAATAATTAATCAAAAATAATCATACTGTAGCATGTAATCAATTATAAGAAAAGTCACCAAATGCCCCGTCATGCACACATACTTACCATACAATACAACCACACCTTATTTACATCATCCCACAAAGACAATACATCAATCAATCAATCAATGTTTATTTATATAGCCCTAAATCACAAGTGTCTCAAAGGGCTGTACAAGCCACAACGACATCCTCAGTACAGAGCCCACATACGGGCAAGGAAAACTCACCCCAGTGGGACGTCAATGTGAATGACTATGAGAAACCTTGGAGAGGACCGCATATGTGGGTAACCCCCCCCCCCCTCTAGGGGAGACCGAAAGCAATGGATGTCGAGTGGGTCTGACATAATACATGCTCTTGTTCACATCTGTCATCATTCGTAAAAACAACCAAGATTTTAACAGCCATACCTCACAATTTACAACAAAAATGCTCTCATAGATACATATAATACTCATTAAATTGATGTGTCAACATAATGCCCCTCTTAGTGACCGTCTGAGCAGCCTTGATTGCTCCAAAGCCACTTTTTTAATTTCAAATTTTCTATTCCTTTTGTTATAACGTGGAGAAGGCTAATTGGTCTGTACATGTTCTGGTCTTCTTTATTTCCTGCTTTATGGATTTAATTATAGTAGCAGTTTCTCGATGTGGCAGGGAAAGTGTTTTCCGTTATTGATTTATTTATCATTCGTTGTTATACGAGCAATAATACAATCCTTATATGTTTTTAGGAAGATAGTGTCCAACCCATATATATATCTCTAGATCGTGAGTCTGATAATGCAGCGAAGATTTTGTTTAACTTTGTTTCATTTGTTAATTCTAAAATTAGTCCATCCTGAATAAATGACAATTATTTGCACTGATTTTGAGGGATTTTTTATTCAGGGTTTGTACAGACTGGATGAAATGTTCATTAAAATTATTACTTATGTCCAGACTGTCTGCGATAGTAGCGCCATTGATATTTAATGTTATAGTGTCGTTTCTTGTTTGCTCTCTTTCCGTAAGTTTGTATCTGGTTTTCCATAACTTTCTAATGTTCCCTTTTGCAGCTTTGATTAATTCTAAGTGAAAGTCAGCCTTAGACTTCCGCATAAACATTGTAAATTTGTTCCTCAAAACTTTTAAATCATACGATCTGTATTTAGACCTGTTATAATTTCTCTTATGAGAGCTGAGTCCTCATGTCTTTATTAGAATCCAAATTGTTTTATTAATCCAATGGTATTTTTATTTTAGCACTCTTCTTTCTGGTTTTGTATTCGTGTATTTACAGATGTTCTCTTTAATTTTTGTCATCCAATTGTAATTCTAGTAGGGCTGCTTATCATTTGTATCATATAGAAGCCGTTTATAATATCCTTAAATTTATTTCTACGTGTTTTATTTAACCAGTCCAGATTAACGTCCCCCATGACGTTACTTCTTTCATACTATGCTGTTTGAGGATGTCTGAACATGAATCAAGAAAAATGTCTTTAGCTGTGGTCGGTCGGTATACTACAATTACCTTGAAATACATTTCTGAGGAAAATGTGATTTTAATTTCAACATACTCAAATTGATCTACTTTTAATGTTTTCTCTTTCATAAATCATAAATCCTCCCCCCTTTGTCACTTGATCTGTCTTTTCTGTAATTTTGTCCCCCGGGACATTAATTAGAACGAAAGTTGTTGTGGGTTTTAACCATGTCTCTGATAGACAAGGTAATCCGGATTAGAGTCTGACAGTAACTGCTGTATTTGTTCAGTATGTTTCCTGTGGTAGAAAGTTTAATAATGCGGACACGTTTGTTACTGAATACTTTCTACAGACTTCTGTCTCTCTGCGACTTTGTGTATGTAATAAGCAACTATCATTTTTTGATATGCTTACATTTTATTTTAGCTCAGCTTTTGTATAGCTGCTAGCTCTTTGTAGCCTACAGCAGGAATGTCCAAATTGCAACCAATAGCTATGTTTTTAACAGACAACCGAAATAATTGAAAATGTGGTATTTGCGTATCGGTTCAATACGCAAATACAGAGAGCAAAGGAACAATGTGGGTCATTAGTTGTCCATCTTATACCATTCTAATTGTTGTAAGGATAGTTCACATGAGCGGCCATACCTTGAGTCCCACCATATATAAGAGTCAAAAGGCTCCTATTATGAGTCGTCTAATTGGTGATCATACACTTTGGCGGTTTGGGTGGCAGGACACACGGACGCACCTCCGTCAGCCAGCGCTAGGACAGTTGGAGCAGTCCCCGTCTTCCATTCGTTCCTGGGAGGCGTCCCTAGTAGTTGTCAGCTGATGTCGTGCTGTCAGGCAACATCAGGAAGTTCCTTCTGTGCGGTATTGAATTGTCAGGGCACAGTTCGTAAGCAGGTCATTACAAGGTGTGTGCAGGTTGACCACAAAGGAATGCTTCAAAGATTGTGTTGAACATTGTCCGTTGACACTTATGTCCAGCAGGGGTCTGTTTGTATCCTGCTGTTCGTCCTGCTGTCACACCTGTATTTTTTGTGAGCATGTTCTGGCTACACCTTGGAGCTTGTCTTGTTCAGAGAAGCTGGCAGTCCCCCGGCTGCATATCCTTTCCACCCTCGCTTGACTTAGCACAACCGTGGCTACCACCCAAGTCCGTCTGTATGGTTTTACGTTTTGTTGAGGTTTTTTTTCCTCCAGAATTTGGAACTCAAAACATGTACACCCATCGTTTTCATATCCTCTCGGTTAGTTCAATTTTGCATATCACGTTTTAAAATTACAGTCTTAACTATCCCATTAATTGCTAATCAATAACCTTAATTCAAAGATTATACGTACTACTTCATGTGTATTTAAGTACCCTTTTAATTCACTTAAAGATTATCTATAAGTTAATTTAAACTATCATTTGTCTATCAGTAGGCGCGAGCAAGCTGTCATGCTTGCACTCTGACCTCCTGCTGTGCGTGATACTCTCCAAAACAAAGGAATGTATTTATTCACATTTCTCCTTATCTTTCAGCTAAATCTTTTAATCTTTTAACTTTTAACGTCCGTACTGTGTTTATTTTTATTGTCTGCATTTTAATTTTGCTTTTATTTTCTTTCATTTCACTTTGTTGTCTGTGAAGCACTTTGAGTCTTGTCCTTTCCTGGAAAAACGCCACACAAACAAAGCTGCCCCGCCTTGCCTTGCATGTCTCCGACTGGTTATCCAACTTAGTCATAACAAACACACAAGGCCATGCTCTAAGCGCCAGCCCTAATCACACTTCTCCTCTTTTTTTTTTTTTTAACTTTACATTTTGGCTCTTATTCTAATTATTAATGTAGGCTGTTATTTGTAATTATTATTCAACACTATTCACAGCAAACAGCTGTAAAGTTATAGTTATTCGCATTATACTCTCAAAATCTATAGCTAACTGAAAGCTGTTGAGATTTGGTTTTCCTACTTCATCTCAGTGGCCTAGTGGTTAGAGTGTCCGCCCTGAGATCGGCAGGTCGCAAGTTCAAAACCCCGGTCGAGTCACACCAAAGACTACAAAAAATTTGGGAGCCAAATCACCAAACATGATTCCCCCACCTCCCAGGGGCAATCACGGGGGATGGGCCTGTGTGTGTGACAATCACTGGCACCCCAACTTTAATTCTAACTTTATTCTGTCATGCCATTATCCTCTTCTAGCTCAACATCCAGAAGTATGGTGTACTGCAATGTCTAAATAAAAATATAAATTACTCCAAACTAAAATGTCAGACTGCACTTCAAAGTTACTTTTATTAAATTAATTTCCAAACTAACCACCACCACAGCAGACATCTTCCTCAGTCCTATCCCAATACTCCCATAAATTAGAAAGGTGTTTCACAACAGTGGTTAAGTAGTTATTTTAAGTAATAGATCTCAATATGTAGAAATTAATAAGACTAAATGTGCCCTAGTGTGTGAATGTTGTCTGTCTATCTATCTGTGTTGGCCCTTTGATGAGGTGGCGACCTGTCCAGGGTGCAAAGTCAAATTGTGAAACACAAATTAAAGTTGAATCAAGTGGAAATTGACAGAGTATATGAACTACATTCTTGAGAATAGTAATTGATCATTAATATGTTGGAAGCCGCATATTGAACATATTAAAGAAAATATCCAAATCCATTGCTATTCGGTATAAAGTTAAACACATGCTGAATAAGAAATGTCTGCACATGTTATATTATTCATTTATTTTTCCATATGTAATATTGTTTTGAAGTTTGGGGAAATGTTTATAGAAGAATTATAGACCCAATACTTAAACTTAAAAGGCTCATTTCAATAATACACAAAGCATTATTATTATGATCATATCAATCCATTTTTTAAGTCATAATGTGTTAAATGTTCAGATAATTTAATTTTAAAACAATGGCAATTATGTTTCCAAGTAAAGAACAACAGCCTTCCAGTTTGTATTCTTAGCTTGTTTACATTATGAGGAGACACTATCATTTACGGGGGATATTGATTTTTAAAATAGGTCAAGTAAAATAAAAATAAAAACACAAATGTATTTCAGTTTTAGGAGTTAAATGATGTACCATCCTCAGTGATGAGCTGAACACATGTAGTTTTTTGTTATGGTTTAAAAGACCCTTGAAAAGTAAAGTTTTCTCAACATTATAAAATATAGTAACAATTACTTTCATCTTTTAACGTTGATGTTCCAGGTAATTTAATGTTCAGTAATTGTATATCATAGGCCAATATAAGCTTTGGCTTCCGCCTATTATTTTTTTTCGGTCATTCTTTTTTCTTTTCTTTTCTGTGTGTAAATGTGTATGATTGTTAATATGTCTAATTTACTGTTAAACTGCTCACACAAATTGGTTGATGGTTGATTATATGACCAAAATAAACCTATTTCATTTATTCATTCATTATCTATCGTACTCATAGTTTTATTCCATTTTGTTATTCTACATGCACCAATGTCACATAGAAATGTGCTTTCTTTGTTATTTATTTACATTATTATTTCTGGTTTACTTGCTGTCTGTTTACTTAAGTTCTCATATTTTGGTCTGTCTTCCTTCTGATTAGAATTTGTTTAACGCTTCTCTACGTTTTGTTTTGACAATGGCGCTGAGTGGCTCTTATCTGTACTTCTTCAGACTCTATGTTTCACAGATGCCCTTAGATGTATTAGAATATAAATTTAACTTTTATTTTATTGTGTGTTTATTCCTAAAAAAAAATAAAATGTCAATGTATGATCAATTTATCTTTATCAAATTTAAATTCAATATTATTAATTTATTTGTTGTATAACTATTAATTCAAAGTTACAATGTGTCCTAATCTATGATGTTCGTGCGCGTGTGTTTGTCTCAACTTCCACACAGAAACTGGATGGATCAGATGAGCAACAAGGCTGTACCAAAAAAAAGTATACTAGACATATAAATGAATGATGAATTAAACAATGTTTCAATGTCCCACAATCCGTATTTATTTATTGATATTTAAACGTGTAATTTTCCATATATCTATTATTTTACTGGACTTAGCAAGCACCTACTACTAGCACACTCTACAGACCGAGAATAACTGTTCAACCACACTTAGTAATGCCAAGCTAGATGCTAACTTAGCCTTACTATGCCTCAGTAAGCAAACTTTTGCTAACCTAGCCCAATGCTATGCTAACACAATGCTAACCTAGCTCAATGCTATGCTAACACAATGCTAACCCAGCTCAATGCTATCAGTGTCACTCCTCTTCGAACCAATGCCTCACGCAGCTGTCACTCACACAGCCTCGTCACACGCACACACTCTTATCTCAAAATGTCTCCCAGCTTTTTTTTTTTTATGCGTCACACAGTCACTCACACACAGAGAATTTACCAGCGAGCAAGAGCCTTTTTTCCCGTACTCAAAATCTCAGTGTGTAAAACAACTGTAATATCGCACAGTCACAATCACCAGTATAGTTAAAAACAAATTCTAATGACTGGAATTCGCTCGCAGCGCCCAAGAGGGGAAGCCTCCCTGCTTAGGCTGCTGCCTCCGCGATCCAACCTCTTGATAAGCGGAAGAAAATAATTATATGGATGGATCATTCACTCATGTGTTTTCTGTACATAACTTTGTCTATTTTCTCACACGCACACACATAACCGACAATTTCCCAGCTCTTGCAGATCAGCGTGGGTGCGAAAAAAGCGTGAGGGGAGAGGTTGATTTTTTCAGAGGGGAATTAAAACAGATAAGAAACCAGGTGCTACACAAATGTTATTACAATACGCAGATATATATATATATATAAATTTAAAAAACACACATTTTTATCCCACAAACCACTCCCACCTGGTCCGGACCAATATAAACAACTAACGCACGCGTGCTTTTGTGGAATCGGCCGTCTCATAACACACACACGCAGGTCATTCTTACTCATATAACGGCGATTAACCCGTTTAGCGGAGCATACCCTGCTTTTCCTTCCTGACCAACACGGATAACAGCCTAAGGCGCTGTAGAATCACCAGGAATCACCCCCCAATCCTACAGTACATCGTGTCTGGTCAGTCCATATAGTTTCACCAAGGCTCTACCATATGGAGCCCTTACTCTACCCATCTATACTGCAGCAAATTTCCAAATTTGTGACAACTTGGCTCAGTTGATCTCCTTTACCGGAGTCACTGAACGATCACCTTATATCAGGCTTTTTACCCGGCTGCAGCTTCCACATAGACAGATACGTAGGACCTTCATAGACGTCATAAATTTGTGTGGGCCAAATGTCACACCAGTTTAGCCAACCTTGCCTTAAATTTCGCTGTGTCCAACTCCGGCTAACCTAATGTACTTGCAGAAAAAAGCATCCTCTGCCAACAACGACAGAGGATGAAGAGGTTAAAAGAAATTTTTCGTCTCACATCGTCTATGCTTCTACACTCCAAACCACCAAAATTCTATCAACAATCCCCATTTGTTAAAAACAAGAGATTACAAGTTTTCAACAAACACAGACAAATGATCACATATAAAACAACTCAATCCAACCATAATTTACCCCATTCCAGGTTGTTTTTGGAGAACCTGACTAAACCTATCTTTTATCAAAAATAGATTCAGCAATTAGTCTTATCGATCCGGCTCTCTCCAGGCAGAAAATGTTTACACTTTAAGCAAAACGCTTACCTTGTTATGCGCGCATGCAGCACACTGTCTGCCTGACTGAGAGAGCGGGAGCGGCTGTCGACCTGTAGCTTCTAAACCATCCTGTTCGTGACGCCAATTTGTGTAGTGGATTGTCCGAAGCTTAAACAGGCAACAAAAGTAGTTTAGTACAACAAATTTATTTACCCATTATCAGAAGTGCAGGTTGAATTGAGTTTGCCGTGCAGACAGACCACATGTCACTCCGGAGCAAACAAGACACACACAAGCCAAAATCACTGTCGAGTTCCGGTCTTCTGCCATTTTTTATATGTCTTTTGTGCGTCATTGTTTGTTATCTAAATGCGTCAATGTCTTGTTGTTTTTCCTATCTGTTCCATAACAACTCGAATCCTTTAGATAGTCAACACATTCTGTAGACAGGTTGGCACGACTTAATATTCACTTTTGTCCCACAACTGGTCTATTCAATGGCACAAAATACAAGAGTATTGAAAATGAGCGGACATTCTTAAAAGACAAGAAATATAGGTCAAAAGGTCAGAAATTCTACTACAGAGGGATTTTTCAAATTAACTGTGTGTCGGATTTAAAAGTGCTCCTCCTCTGGCCAACATATGTAATAACAAGTGTGTGTCAGAAATTGAAATGCACCCCCTTTGCCAAAATTCATTTTTTTAAAAAAATCTGAATAAATATGTATATAGAGACATACTGTAATAACTTGAAGTAAATAATGACGATTAAAAAACAATTACAAACAAAAAATTCAGATTTTTTTTTTTTTTTTACTAATACCTTAAATTTTTATATTTGCATAGTATGTATATGTTATTAATAATGTAAATATAAATATTTATATATCTAGAAAGGGTGGTCCTAAAGAGGTAGGAATTTTTCGGAGGCCTCAAGACGGTCAGAAATACAAGAATGTTTGTGTGTGTTGTGTGAGTGTGTGTGTGTGTGTGTGTGTGTGTGTGTGTGTGTGTGTGTGTGTGTTCTTGTATTGCTACCCTTCTTGAGACATCAACAAGGAAAAGTACCTTCCATATGAGGACCGGTGAACAAGTTAGGACATAAATCATGGTCCCAATTAGGAAAACCATCGCATCTAATAGAGAATGTCTCATTTGCACCTCTGGTGGTGAAATCTATCAAAATTCGGGTGGTTCCCAAAAAGGAGGGATTTTTCAAATTGACTGTGTGTCTGTTTTAAAAGTGCTCCTCCTCTGGCCAACATACGTAATAACAAGTGTGTGTCAGAAATTGACATGCGTCCCCTTTGGCCAAAATGTATTTAAAAAAAAATCTGAATAAATATGTATATAGAGACATACTGTCAAACTTGAAGTAAAAAATGACGATTAAAAACAATTAAAAACAAAAAATTCAGAATATTTATTTTTTTACTAAAACCTTAAATTTTTATATTTGCATAGTATGTATATATTATTAATATTGTAAATAAAAATCTTTATATATCTAGAAAGGGTGGTCCTAAAGAGGTAGACTATTTTCGGAGGCCTCAAGACGGTAAGAAATACAAGAATGTGTGTGGTGTGTGTGTGTGTGTGTGTGTGTATGTGTGTGTGTGTGTGTGTGTGTTCTTGTATTTCTACCCTTCTTGAGACATCAACAAGGAAAAGTACCTTCCATATGAGGACCGGTGAACAAGTTAGGACATAAATCATGGTCCCAATATGGAAAACCATTGCATCTAATAGAGAATGTCTCATTTGCACCCCTGGTGGTGAAATCTATCAAAAATTAGTGTGGTCCCAAAAAGGAGGGGTTTTTCAAATTGACTGTGTGTCGGTTTTAAAAATCCTCCCCCTCTGGTCAACATATGAAATAACAAGTGTGTGTCAGAAATTGACATGCGTCCCCTTTGGCCAAAATGTATTTAAAAAAAATCTGAATAAATATGTATATAGAGACATACTGTCAAACTTGAAGTTAATAATGACGATTAAAAACAATTAAAAACAAAAAATTCAGAATTTTTTTTTTTTTTTACTAAAACCTTACATTTTTATATTTGCATAGTATGTATATATTATTAATATTTTAAATAAAAATCTTTATATATCTAGAAAGGGTGGTCCTAAAGAGGTAGAAATTTTTCGGAGGCCTCAAGAAGGTAAGAAATACAAGAATGTGTGTGTGTGTGTGTGTGTGTTCTTGTATTTCTACCCTTCTTGAGACATCAACAAGGAAAAGTACCTTCCATATGAGGACCGGTGAACAAGTTAGGACATAAATCATGGTCCCAATATGGAAAACCATTGCATCTAATAGAGAATGTCTCATTTGCACCCCTGGTGGTGAAATCTATCAACAATTAGTGTGGTCCCAAAAAGGAGGGGTTTTTCAAATTGACTGTGTGTCGGTTTTAAAAATCCTCCCCCTCTGGTCAACATATGAAATAACAAGTGTGTGTCAGAAATTGACATGCGTCCCTTTTGGCCAAAATGTATTTAAAAAAAATCTGAATAAATATGTATATAGAGACATACTGTCAAACTTGAACTTAATAATGACGAATAAAAACAATTAAAAACAAAAAATTCAGATTTTTTTTTTTTTTTTACTAAAACCTTAAATTTTTATATTTGCATAGTATGTACATATTATTAATATTGTAAATAAAAATCTTTATATATCTAGAAATGGTGGTCCTAAAGAGGTAGACATTTTTCGGAGGCCTCAAGACGGTAGGAAATACAAGAATGTGTGTGTGTTGTGTGTGTGTTCTTGTATTTCTATCCTTCTTGAGACATCAACAAGGAAAAGTACCTTCCATATGAGGACCAGTGAACAAGTTAGGACATAAATCATGGTCCTAATATGGAAAACCATTGCATCTAATAGAGAATGTCTCATTTGCACCCCTGGTGGTGAAATCTATCAAAATTAGGGTGGTTCCAAAAAGGAGGGATTTTACAAATTGACTGTGTGTCGCTTTTAAAAGTGCTCCCCCTCTGGCCAACATATGAAATAACAAGTGTGTGTCAGAAATTGACATGCGCCCCCTTTGGCCAAAATGTATTTAAAAAAAATCTAAATAAATATGTATATAGAGACATACTGTAATAACTTGAATTAAATAATGACGATTAAAAACCAATTACAAACAAAATATTCCCCCCAATTTTTTTTACTAAAACCTTACCTTTTTATATTTGCATAGTATTTATATATTATTAATATTGTAAATAAAAATATTTATATATCTAGAAAGGGTGGTCCTAAAGAGGTACACATTTTTCGGAGGTCTTAAGAAGGTAAGAAATACAAGAATGTGTGTGTGTGTGTGTGTGTGTGTGTGTGTGTGTGTGTGTGTGTGTGTGTGTGGACCCCCCTCATCGGCACAGCCCGATAGGCAGCGTGTACGGGAAGTGTAGCAGAGACATGGGAGGCGAAGGCAGTCGGAGGAGATGAAAGATAGACTGTTGATTGTGGTTCAGGTGGTGAGGCGTGGAGCTGCTTCCTGTCACCTGTGGAGATGTGCTGAATGTGCTGATGGAAGATCAGATGGGAAGCGGAGGCCTGCAGGGACTCTCATCCATACACGGCTTTCATTACCTGTAAGATGGGAAGGAGAAAAAAACGGGATCTTCTGTCTTGCTTGTCCCACTTCTCTGCAAGTCTAAAAATACGCCGAAGCCTGGAAGTTGTGGGATATTTGAGCCGTAGAACAGAAACGGTATGACGAGTGTGAGATGGTCTCTCCATTAAAAGGTTCTCACAAGATGACAAGTAGTGCATGAGTCAAAGAGCGTGTTGCGTTCAAATGTAGACGCCGCCTTGTAAATAAATAATCAGCTTCTAGCTGCGTTTTAAGAAAAGCAGAGAGCGACCTTTCCCGCAATTCTAGCTTTAACCCGTACCCCGCGTTTTCCAATTACCTGTGAATGTATAATGCATGTACGTGTGCACGTTCGCGTAATGAGTAACCAGGGGACGCCGACGCTGGTTGACATTCGCGTTTTGTGCAACAAGTGTGTGCACAGAGTGGGAAAGTAGTGTCAGATTGCCAACGTGTTTGTACTTCATTCACGCAGAATCAAGCAGGCATAATTCATGCGACGTTAGAAGAAGTCCTGGATGAAAAGGAGCAGGAAGAAAAATAAACCATTGGTTTTCAGCAAATGCAGTGGATTTTTTCCCATATATGTAAGTGTAGATTCACAATTTATGATGTTCTTGATCTAGGGGCACACAATGTCACAATTTCCAATAGAACAATTCACAATGATTTTAAATGGCATGTAAAATAGAATTTTGAGATGTGTGTGTGTATATATATATATATATATATATATATATATATATATATATATATATATATATATATATATATATATATATATATATATATATATATATATATATATATATATATACACTACCGTTCAAAAGTTTGGATCACATTGAAATGTCCTTATTTTTGAAGGAAAAGCACTGTACTTTTCAATGAAGATAACTTTAAACTAGTCTTAACTTTAAAGAAATACACTCTATACATTGCTAATGTGGTAAATGACTATTCTAGCTGCAAATGTCTGGTTTTTGGTGCAATATCTACATAGGTGTATAGAGGCCCGTTTCCAGCAACTATCACTCCAGTGTTCTAATGGTACAATGTGTTTGCTCATTGGCTCAGAAGGCTAATTGATGATTAGAAAACCCTTGTGCAATCATGTTCACACATCTGAAAACAGTTTAGCTCGTTACAGAAGCTACAAAACTGACCTTCCTTTGAGCAGATTGAGTTTCTGGAGCATCACATTTGTGGGGTCAATTAAACGCTCAAAATGGCCAGAAAAAGAGAACTTTCATCTGAAACTCGACAGTCTATTCTTGTTCTTAGAAATGAAGGCTATTCCACAAAATTGTTTGGGTGACCCCAAACTTTTGAACGGTAGTGTATATGTATGTACATGTGTGTATATAAAATGTAAAATATAATTTTGAGATATATATATATATATATATATATATATATATATATATATATATATATATATATATATATATATATATATATATATATACTGAATATATACATATATATATATCCTGAATATATACATATATATATGCAGGACAACCTAAAATCATAAGCCCGGAGGTTGGGTCTTGGGTGCATCACATATGCTGGCTTTTCAACTTTGCGCCTACAACAGTCCGGATGGTTCTTTTCCTCTTCGTTCCGGAGGACACGACGTCAACAGTTTCTAAAAACAATTTGAAATGTGGACTCGTCAGACCACAGAACACTTTTCCACTTTGCATCAGTCCATCTTAGATGAGCTCGGGCCCAGCGAAGCCGGCTGCGTTTCTGGGTGTTGTTGACAAATGGCTTTGGCTTTATATGGTAGCGTTTTAACTTACACTTACAGATGTAGCGATGAACTGTAGTTACTGACAGTGGTTTTCTGAAGTGTTCCTGAGCCCATGTGGTGATATCCTTTACACACTAATGCCTCTTTTTATGCAGTACCGCCTAAGCGATCGAAGGGTCGTAATATCATTGCTCACGTGCATTGAATTCTCCAGATTCTCTGAACCTTTTGATGCTATTACGGACCGTAGATGGTGAAATCCCTAAATTCCTTGCAATAACTCGTTGTTAAACAGTTCAACAATTTGCTCATGCATTTGTTCACAAAGTGGTGACCCTCACCCCATCCTTGTTTGTGAATGACTGAGCATTTCATGGAAGCTGATTTTATACCCAATCATGGCACCCACCTTTTCCCAATTAGCCGGTTCACCTGTGTGGTGTTCCAAATAAGTGTTTGATGAGCATTCTTCAACTTTCTCAGTCTTTTTTGCCACTTATGCCAGCTTTTTTGAAACCTGTTGCAGGCATCAAATTCCAAATGAGCTAATATTTGCAAAAAATAACATTTTCCAGTTTGAACGTTAAGTATCTTGTCTTTGCAGTCTATTCAATTGAATATAAGTTGAAAATAATTAGCAAATCATTGTATTCTGTTTTTATTTACGATTTACACAACGTGACAACTTCACTGGTTTTGGGTTTTGTATTAGGTTTACCTTGTAAATCTAATTTTCGGAATAAACAAACCTTTGCATGGGGTTCCACTGTAATTTTTGGAGTTTCACTATTTTAATTAGAGATGTCCGATAATATCGGACTGCCGATAATATCGGCCGATAAATGCTTTAAAATGTAATATCGGAAATTATCGATATAGGTTTCAAAAAGTAAAATATATGACTTTTTAAAACGCCGCTGTACGGAGTGGTACACGGACTTAGGAAGAAGTACAGAGCAGTTGCGTTTCCCAGTCATACTTGCCAACCCTCCCAATTTTCCCGGGAGACTCCCGAATTTCAGTGCCCCTCCCGAAAATCTCCCGGGGCAACCATTCTCCCGAATTTCTCCCGATTTCCACCCAGACAACAATATTGGGGGCGTGCCTTAAAGGCACTGCCTTTGCGTGTCGGCTCAATCACATAATATCTACGGCTTTTCACACACACAAGTGAATGCAATGCATACTTGGTCAACAGCCATACAGGTATAAACAACTTTAACACTGTTACAAATATGCGCCACACTGTGAAGCCACACCAAACAAGAATGACAAACACATTTCAGGAGAACATCCACACCATAACACAACATAAACACAACAGAACAAATACCCAGAACCCCTTGCAGCACTAACTCTTCCGGGACGCTACAATATACACCCCCCGCTACCTCCTAACCCCCCACTCCCCTCCCAACCCCGCCCACCTCAACCTCCTCATGCTCTCTCAGGGAGAGCATGTCCCAAATTCCAAGCTGCTGTTTTGAGGCATGTTAAAAAAAATAATGCACTTTGTGACTTCAATAATAAATATGGCAGTGCCATGTTGGCATTTTTTTCCATAACTTGAGTTGATTTATTTTGGAAAACCTTGTTACATTGTTTAATGCATCCAGCGGGGCATCACAACAAAATTAGGCATAATAATGTGTTAATTCCACGACTGTATATATCGGTATCGGTTGATATAGGAATCGGTAATTAAGAGTTGGACAATATCGGATATTGGCAAAAAAGCCATTATCGGACATCTCTAATTTTAATTAATATTTTTTTATTACGTTTTCTCCACTAATTCTCATTCTCTCGTCACTCGTTTTGCTGTCAGTCTGGGCTCTGGCGTTGTTGCACATGCGTCATTTGCATGCGCATGTTTGAGGGTGTGCTAAGTCGACCGGTAGCGCGATAACCAGGAAACATTGTATAGGAAAGCACAAATGTGTTGTGCCTTATTACGGGGACAGAAAAGCAAGTCCAATTAAGCAACCGCACGTTCCAAAACAAGCCCAAAAAACACAATCTCATGAGCGATGCAATCTTACTAAAGTCGCTTGCAAAGTTAATGAGGTTATATGAAATATATATGTAATATGCAGACTTAGCAACAACTTAGCTAGTTTCACTTGCATCCTGGGAAGACCTCCAGAATCATCTTGCAGACAGACTCAAAAAGCGGCTTATAAAAATTGACTGTGGATCAACATTTACAAAGTTTTAAATGTCACCAGAGGACCCCCTTACTTATATTCAAGCTCAAAATTGTAGAAACCTTCGGTATATACTACTAAATAAGGCTACTAAGGGATGTTATCTGGTTTGGTAAGAAAAGCAAACCAGTCCAGAGTTGTCGTTACCCTCCCCCCGTGAAGAATGTCTCAGAGCATGAAATCAAGTCGACCATGCCCGGGCTTATCCAGCTTTTGGGAGAGAGGAGTTAAATATTAGCTAGCTAGGAGGCAATTGGGAAAGCAAAAAAAAAAAAAAGTGTTCAGGTTTGTGTCAACAAAGCCTCCTTAACTCTCAGAGTAGCCACCTGGAGCTGTTTTAATTAGCACATAATTGCTGTGGAATACTAACGAGCTTATCAGTGGCCAATGAGCTGTGGGATGGAAGGTTCTCTCAGAGCAGGGGGCTCGTTTTTTACTCGCCAAACATTAAGTTTCCCTTCGGGGGGGGAAGGTCGGTGCATTTAATTTGCAGCTACCTTCAAATAGGGAGTGTGTGTGTGTGTGAGGTACAATTTCACAGATTAACTCACAGACAATAATGCTTCAAAAACTTCTGCACGCCTCCCACGTTTAGCCAGGCTCCACTTCAAGCTTTTGTTCTTGCAAAATCCGATACTGCCTTTTTCTTTCTTCTTTCTTCAAGCGGACTCCGGTGTCCCCAAGTGACGTTTTGTGTCTTTGTGCTTCAAATCTTTGCACCGTTATCTCCAAGCAGCATAGGGCGATATTTGAAACTTTGATATTGGTAAATAAGGTTTCACTTTGAACTTCAATGGTGGTGCTGCTCTCTAAGTGACTTCTTGGTTATTGACACTAATCACTTTGCCATTTGAACCCACTTCTGCACTGCTTGAGAGACGAAGTGTAGATCGAAATGTTTTGCATGAAATTCAAAGGAACCTAATTTAATGCATGACAATGTTTCCCATAAAAATTATTTACGCACAGAGTTCATGCTGTCTGGTCTGCCAGAGAATAAGAAGATGTAGCAGGAAGGATCAGTGTTGCCAACTTAGCAATTGTGTTGCTAAATGTAATAAGTATCTAGACACCAGGTTTTTCATGCTCTAGCTGTGAACATATTCGACTTATAAAACATAATTCCTACTTTACAATGGCCAGGCCCATAACTACTGAATTTTTCGGACCGGGTTATAAGCTGCACCCACTAAATTTGAGAAGGAAAACATTTTTTTTTCACATATTAATTAATTTAATTAGCACATAATTGCTGTGGAATACTAACGAGCTTATCAGTGGCCAATGAGCTGTGGGATGGAAGGTTCTCTCAGAGCAGGGGACTATAATCCGCAGTTATACGTAAATTTGTGAAGAGAGTTATTTACACAGAAATTATCTGTAAATGTTTATTTACATACCTTAATTGTTTCCAAACAATGCCTGTTACACGGCAGTAAAACGGATGATCAAACAAAACAGAATTCATGGTCATGGACCCACTAGCTGCGGAAGATAGCTCTCCAATCAGCGAAACAGACTCAATAACTCCACGGTGATGTTTTGGTGAATTTAGACAAGAATTTGTGAACTGAAACAATACAAAAAGAAGGCCGTTGTAAGTTAATAACACTCAAAATAAACATTAGCTAATGCTAACGACGCTAGCGTCATTACAATATGATAGCACGTATAAATATGCATGGAAACACTCCTACAGACATCAAACATAGGACGGTCTAGTAAGTATGAACTGTTTTAGTTATATTGTAAAACTCACAAACGTTGCTTGAAGTAATGAATGAAGAATCATTTCAAGCAGAAACGCTATGGACAGATTTAGCTTCAATTCAAAACATAAAAAAATAGGAAATCTATTTTCAGCTTGCAACACCTGCTGTGAGAAAAATCGTGCAAAAGATGGCGCCATAGCACAAACAATAACACACCATTTCAGTCCTCTACTTGGGTTTAATGAAAACTATGGAACACAAAACATTATAGTTATTAGCGAACAAAAACATAAATTAACCACACCGTTATATAAGCCGCAAGGTTCAAAGTGTATGGAAAAAGTAACGGCTTATAGTCCTGAATTTATAGTACCGTATTTTACGGATTATAAATCGCAGTTTTTTTCATAGTTTGGTGCGATTTATACTCTGGATTGATTGATTGATTGAAACTTTTATTAGTAGATTGCACAGTTCAGTACATATTCCGTACAATTGACCACTAAATGGTAACACCCGAATAAGTTTTTCAACTTGTTTAAGTCGGGGTCCACGTAATCAATTCATGGAGCGACTTATGTTTGAAATTATTAACACATTACCGTAAATATCAAATAATATTATTTAGCTCATTCACGTAAGAGACTAGACCAGGGGTCCCCAAACTACGGCCCGCGGGCCGGATCCGGCCCCCCAGCATACAAAATCCGGCCCACGGGAAGTCCCAAGTTATAAAAAATAATTTAAAAAAAATTATTTTTGAATTTTTAATTTTTTTTATTATTTTTTTTTTTTTTATCTTTCATTTCTAATCCATTTTCTACCGCTTGTTACTCTCGGTGTCTCCTAGCTGCTCAGGCAAATCATATTGTCTAAAAATTAATTTTCCCATCGATAACGTGACAATGTTAATTGTTGATGAACATCAATTGATGTTAAATGACAAAACGGATTAACTCGCTGGAATATAAAGACAATGTATGTATGTGTGTGTATATATATATATATATATATATATATATATATATATATATATATATATATATATATATATATATATGTACAGCCCGGCCCCCGGCCAAATTTTCCAATGGGCCCCCGAGTCAAAAAGTTTGGGGACCCCTGGACTAGACGTATAAGATTTCATGGAATTTAGCGATTAGGAGTGACAGATTGTTTGGTAAACGTATAGCATGTTCTATATGTTATAGTTATTTGAATGACTCTTACCATAATATGTTACGTTAACATACCAGGCACGTTCTCAGTTGGTTATTTATGCCTCATATAACGTACACTTATTCAGCCTGTTGTTCACTATGCTTTATTTATTTTAAATTGCCTTTCAAATGCCTATTCTTGGTGTTGGATTTTATCAAATAAATTTCCCCCAAAAATGCGATTTATACTCTAGTGCGACGTATATATGTTTTTTCCTTCTTTATTATGCATTTTTGGCCGGTGCGATTTATACTCCGGAGCGATTTATACTACGAAAAATACGGTAATTGACAGCATTAAACAAGGGACGACCCTATTGCTCTTCTCAACGAGCAGCGGGTGCAGCTGGGGACCCTTCCCCCATCTAAAGGCACTAATATGCAACAGGTAACATTTTGACATTAAGGCCGTGTCCACACAGGAACATTTTTAAGTGGGAACAGTAATGTATGGTGTCGTTTCAGACTTTCATCAACGCCTGAACGGCGTTCTGCGTTGTCTGAAGCGATAGTTTTTGAGGGCTCCAGAGTGGGAAAGTGGGATTACGTCATTTTGTCATGATTGTGCGGACAAGCAAACCACTGCTTTTTGATAACAAACAAAAAAAGACCGCACGCATGAGCTGCTAACAACAGCAATTGTAAACAACAAAGCTGTGCTTGTGCTGTAGTTACTACTATTAGCATGATGGCAACAAAAACCTCATCAACGAGACACGCAGGAGATGCATAAACATGTGTAATAATACACACACCACCATGTTAAGCTGGAAGGACTACCTGCAGAATGAGTGCTTTATCATTGCATGCGCCGTAACTGATGCATGTAGGGTGTAGCATATAGCTCCGATTAATCAACTAACATTTGGCCGTGAAGACGCTGCTGATTGTGTGTTTGATGGAGTAGCAGCTAGAAAGAGGTACCAAATAAAACACACTTTCCAGGGTAAATTACTCCATAAAACTACTGTAGTTGTTTATAGTACATTCGATCATATTTTTTTTAATACAATATTTGTTATTGAAAAGTTTTTTTCATTTGAAAGGCATGTTACATATTAAAAATGTGCTGTTTTAGGGGGGCAAGCACAGGATGAATTGATTTCAGTTTATATATACAAGTTTTTCGAGGTTCCATCTTGTGGCTGATGTAATTTCTTTATCAAAGGGTTTTAACACTGGTCGATTGTGAACTTAAGTAATCAGATAGGATCGCCCCAGATCAGGGTACATTGCCCTTAGACTGCAAGGTAAGCTTGCCTTAAAATGTAAAATAAATAAGTGGTCAACTATATAGTTTTGTGTTTACATTTCATTGACTAAATATGCGCTAGAATGCCTTCAGCTTTTGTTCAGAATCAGATACGTTGGCGACAGCTGACGCAACTTTCCTATTCATTGTGGTCAGTGCGTTAAACAGTGTTGAAGCTGAGCATCCATTGACTTCAATGGGGGAGCATAGAGTTGGTTGTTCCACCGCAGCCAAAGTAGACAGTCACTGGATATATGCTTGGCTTTGTCCCGCCCACAGACGCCGAGCGTCTCTGGAAGTGTGTGGAAAGTGGGCTCGGCCTCGGCTGGCCTGGACTTGGGCTTGATGATTGGATGATCTGTTTGAGGCTGAATCCCTTTTGGATTGGCAGCAAAAAGAGGGAATCAGTGATCTTGAAATATAAACCACGGCCAGAGCATTTTTCAACTTTTGATACGGAGAATTTTACAATCCTTTAAAGGGGAACTGCACTTTTTTTTTTGTAATTTTGCCTATCGTTCACAATCATGAGAGATAAGAACACACGTCTTTTAAAAAATATATATTTTAAGGATGATAAAAATGTATTTATATGACAGTAAAGTCACTGTTGTAGCCTTCAAAGCCCTCTAAAGCGAATTCAAAACCCTCCATCAATGTTTTATATACACACTGCAAGTATATATATAATGTCGTAACAGACACGTTCATAACAATATGTAATATGTTCAATATTTACCGTATTTTGGTTATTTTAATCATTGCCGGAACTAATTCCTCAGCGCTTTTATATCTCTTTCCATAGCAGTGCACTTCCGACTTTGGTGTCCTACTTCCAGAAACAAAAATGTCTGTGTTGTAATCATAGCAGATTTGGTAACAAACAACAAAGACGACTATTTTTGGACAAATGAGGATTCGCAACCTTATCTTTTTGAAGCTGAATATACGGAGGATGAACTACTGCTTATAGAAGCCAGCACGAAGGAAGAGTGAGACATTGGAGCAGACGGAAGCTGAGAGTGAGGTGAAAGTGACTCGAAGTTGAAAAATTTAGAATTTGAAGCCAATGCTATTTTTGACATAAATGGAGTGCTTACCCAAATAAACCGGAAAAAACCTTCCTGTTCCAGCTGGACCAAACAGAGAACTGTCCATTGAGTGAGTCACTTTAATATTGATTATGATACACGGAGCACTTCATGCGTGATAGTACAACTGCAGTACATACACTGTCTGGCTAGCTGTGTACAAACAAAAACATGAAATGTGGGCTAATACTTTACAGATACTGTAATATGATTGTTCACGTTTTTCAGTCAGTACAGATTGGTGTCCTATCACAATGTGTTGTGCATTACAAACTCAAACATGTTTTGTGTTGACGCAGTTGCTAGCTTATCTTTTTCCGTAGCTAGATATTAGGGCTAATGCCGATTGGTTACTACGCTAGAAAAAGACTTCCTCAGCGTTTGCTCTTACAATAACAATGTTGCTACAGTTTGGTTATTATACAGGTTAGGGAACGTAAATCAAGTAATGTTGACTGATTTTGAATGCATTTTTAAAGTGATTTAGACGTTTGCTTCCTTTAACCGCATTGCTAGCCACCAAGAACGGGGACGGCGTGGCGAAGTTGGGAGAGTGGCCGTGCCAGCAATCTGAGGGTTACTGGTTCAATCCCCACCTTCTACCATCCTAGTCACGTCCGTTGTGTCCTTGGGCAAGACACTTCACCCTTGCTCCTGATGGGTCCTGGTTAGCGCCTTGCATGGCAGCTCCCGCCATCAGTGTGTGAATGTGTGTGTGAATGGGTGAATGTGGAAATACTGTCAAAGCGCTTTGGGCTCCTTAAAAAGGGGTAGAAAAGCGCTATACAAGTACAACCATTTACCATTTTTTTTACAAGAATGAGCCAATTTTTACATGTCAGAACATCTTCTTGTCTCTCATAATGATTGTAAACTATAGGCAAAATTCCTAAAAGAAAAGTGCAGTTCCCCTTTAAGCGACATTTTCGCTGTAAAATCTAGCCAGCTTACCACCATCATAGTGTGAATGTGGAGTGACTTAGGGTTGTACCAGGCAATTAATTTTTACCGGGGTCCGCATGAGCAACCCGAGCACTGCTGGAGGGCCACATCGACAATATTTCAATTACATTTTGCTCAATATTATTTTTGATATACCGTAAGATAAATAATAATAATAATTAATAATAATAACAATAATTTCATTTAACCTAACTTAACTTTATACAAAAGCAGATTGCGTTTGCTGGTTTTATCTTTAACACTGTCTTACACAACACTTCCTGATGTATAATACAATGCAAAAATGTCAATTTCTGCACAGGGTTAATTTCTGTCACTTTATCCTGCATTCTCTTTAAAAGTCTAACATTTTTCCCCGTCAGATTTGGACAACCATCTGTTGTCACACCTGCCGTCATCAACTTTTCTTTATGTAGCGTGAGCTGACATCTCGGGGGTAACCGGGCATCACTTGTCGCTGTGCACCTTCACTCACAGGTTACACACGGACATACGTCCATAAATAACACTTTTCAAAATAAAAGCAGTACGACATAGATGTTTTTTTTAATTGATTTTGTAATTTGTGATTGCCGCTGTTCACATTCACTCACAATCACGCACACGCATACGTCCAGTCGGAAGTAATACAAATAACACTTTTCAAAACAAAAGCAGCACCGATGTATTGCACACTCGACATAGATACTTTTTAAAATGTATTTTGTAATTTATGATTGGCCTCACGCGGGCCGGACAGGGACGCACAAAGGGCCGGATGTGGCCCGCGGGCCGCAGACTGCCCAGGCCTGGGTTGTACGGTATACCAATATTATCATAGTACCGTGATACTATTGAATCATATTCGGTACTATACCGCCTCTAAAAAGTACAGTTAGCTCTAACAGCAAGCTAGCACCCTGAATGTAAACAAATGCCATGGGTGGATCTACACCTGACATCCACTGTAATGATACCAGGTACAAGAGCGTATCTAGTCGATACTACTATGATTGCATCGATATTTTTTATCATCACAAAATCTTATTTATTTTGTTTGTTTTTTACATTATGTTTTTTAAACTCAGGAAATATGTCCCTTGACATACACTACCGTTCAAATGTTTGGGGTCACATTGAAATGTCCTTATTTTTGAAGGAAAAGCACTGTACTTTTCAATGAAGATAACTTTAAAGGCCTACTGAAATGATTTTTTAAAATTTGAACGGGAATAGCAGATCCATTCTATGTGTCATACTTGATCATTTCGCCATATTGCCATATTTTTGCTGAAAGGATTTAGTAGAGAAAATCGACGATAAAGTTCGCAACTTTTGCTCGCTGATAAAAAAAAGCCTTGCCTGTACCGGAAGTAGCGTGACGTCACAGGAGCTAGGATTCCTCACAATTCCCCGTTGTTTACAATGGAGCGAGAGAGATTCAGGCCGAGAAAGTGATGATTACCCCATTAATTTGAGCGAGGATGAAAGATTCGTAGATGAGGAACGTTACAGTGAATGACTTGAGAGGCAGCGATGGACGTATCTTTTTTCGCTCTGACCATAACTTAGGTACAAGCTGGCTCATTGGATTCCACACTCTCCTTTTTCTATTGTAGATCACAGATTTGTATTTTAAACCACCTCGGATACTATATCCTCTTGAAAATGAGAGTCGAGAACGCGAAATGGACATTCAGTGCCTTTTATCTCCACGACAATACATCGGCGAAATGCTTTAGCTACGAGCTAACGTGATAGCATCTTGCTTTAACTGCATATAGAAACAAAATAAATAAACCCCTGACTGGAAGTATAGATAGAAAATCAACAATACTATTAAACCGTGGACATGTAAATACACGGTTAATGCTTTCCAGGCTGGCGAAGGTTAACAATGCTGTGCTAACGACGCCATTGAAGCTAACTTAGCAACCGGACTGCACAGAGCTATGCTAAAAACATTAGCTCTCCACCTACGCCAGCCAGCCCTCATTTGCTCATCAACACCCGTGCTCACCTGCGTTCCAGCGATCGGCAGAAGGACGAAGGACTTCACCCGATGCGTTTGGCGGCCCGGAGACGTAGGAAGTCAAGGTGAAGTCGGCGGCTAGCGCGGCTAGCGCGGCTAGCGCGGCTAGCGCGGCTAGCGCTCCAACAAAGTCCTCCTGGTTGTGTTGCTGTAGTCCACTGCTAATACACTGATCCCACCTACAACTGTCTTCTTTGCAGCCTTCATTGTTCATTAAAACAATTGCAAAAGATGTCCAGAATACTGTGGAATTATGAAATGAAAACAGAGCTTTTTGTATAGGATTCTACGGGGTACCATAACTTCCGTTACTCGGACTTCGTCACGCGCATACGTCATCATACCGCGATGTTTCAGCCGGATATTTCCCGGGAATTTTAAAATGTCACTTTATAAGTTAACCCGGCCGTATTGGCATGTGTTGCAATGTTAAGATTTCATCATTGATGTATAAACTATCAGACTGCGTGGTCGGTAGTAGTGGCTTTCAGTAGGCCTTTAAACTAGTCTTAACTTTAAAGAAATACACTCTATACATTGCTAATGTGGTAAATGACTATTCTAGCTGCAAATGTCTGGTTTTTGGTGCAATATCTACATAGGTGTATAGAGGCCCATTTCCAGCAACTATCACTCCAGTGTTCTAATGGTACAATGTGTTTGCTCATTGGCTCAGAAGGATAATTGATGATTAGAAAACCCTTGTGCAATCATGTTCACACATCTGAAAACAGTTTAGCTCGTTACAGAAGCTACAAAACTGACCTTCCTTTGAGCAGATTGAGTTTCTGGAGCATCACATTTGTGGGGTCAATTAAACGCTCAAAATGGCCAGAAAAAGAGAATTTTCATCTGAAACTCGACAGTCTATTCTTGTTCTTAGAAATGAAGGCTATTCCACAAAATTATTTGGGTGACCCCAAACTTTTGAACGGTAGTGTATGAGGACTTTGAATATGAGCAATGTATGATCATGTAACGACTTGGTATCGGATTGATACCCAAATGTGTGATATCATCCAAAACTAATGTAAAGTATCAAACAACAGAAGAATAAGTGATTATCACATTTTAACAGAAGTGTAGATAGAACATGTTAAAAGTGAAAGTAAGCTGATAATAACAGTAAATGAACAAGTAGATTATTAATTAATTTTCTACCACTTGTCCTTAATAATGTTGACAAAATATTAGAATGGAAAATGACACAATATGTTACTGCATATGTCAGCAGACTAATTAGGAGTCTTTGTTTGTTTACTTACTAATAAAAGACAAGTTGTCTTGTATGTTCACTATTTTATTTAAGGCCAAACTTGCAATAAGAAACATATGTTTAATGTACCCTAAGATCTTTTGGTAAAATGAAGCCAATAATGCCCATTTTTGTGATATTATTAGCATCGAAAAGTATCGAAATACATTTTGGTATCGGGACAACACTAGAGTGACTGAATGATGGCTTTGAGTGTCTAGAAAAAGTGCGATATAAACCTAATCCATTATTGTTATTATCTATTGACCTTGTATCTGTTGTTGGAGACTGCGTTGAAAACTACTTGAAAGACCAGCAGCCGCCACTGCTGTACATGTCAGTCAGGTGGAGCCAAACGACAAAAACGGGCCAGTACTTTGCCCTGTTCTACTAAGAAAGGGAGGGACTGCGTAGCTCCATGAATGTATGGAGCTCCACTCAGTAAATAGAGAGGCAGTGAATTAAGAATGTGCTGGAAGGAAGGAGACATGGTGAGAGAAAACAAAGCAACATAAGAAAGCAGCTTGGAAGAACTTGAACAAGAAGCGTGGGGGGACCCGCTTTTCCGTGACCCCCACGAACGCGCCGTATTTGCTGTCTTGCCAAACGCATAATGGCGGACTGTTTGCTGAAAGCGGCGATGTGAAGCCGTTGAATATAAAACCGCACCACGGGCCCGCAGCCTCCTCAGCTCCATACTAATAAGAGCCGCCATCCAGTCGTGCTTTTTAAAAAATGTGCAGTGTTTCGGCTGCATTGAACGCGCGACGCCGCCGCCTGAAAAGGTAGATCTGGGAAAAAGAAGTGTCAAACGACTCCCGCTCTTTTGTTGCCGAGCCCTGAAAGGAGGCCTTCGATTGGAACACAAAGCTGCACGGTGAAGATAAGCACGGCAACTCGCAGTCATTAAAACGAGAAGGGGGAACGTCTCAGCGGGATTAAAGGGCATTTTTGTCTCCTTGTTGTAATATTTGACTGAAGATTAGTCCTGTGCTGCGGGTCGAGGAATGTGTGCGGATAGAGCATAGAACACAACAACCTTTTGGTGTCTTTGTGGGGACATTGTGAGTTTAATCACAGACCTGCTGGCAGTGTTTATACATTTGAATATATATGCGGGATCACGCCACGGGGGAGTTGAGCCGTGCGGCGCTGAGTAGGGAGATGTGAGCTTTCATATGCAGAAGAATCGAGCAAAGGTTGTGTGTCGCTCCAATCTCTACGGCTTATTTATGCGGCCAACAACTGGTGATGAAAACACCAGAGTTTACAGATAACAACTGTTTGCATACAGCAGTGTTTTTCAACCACTGTGCCACTGTGAGATATTGTCTGGTGTGCCGTGGGAAACTTTGCAACTTCACCTAATTGGCCCCAAAAAATATTTTTTTTGCAAATCAATAATCATAAGGTGCCGTTGTCGAGTGTCTGTGCTGTATAGAGCTCGGCAGGTTAACCATGTAATACTCCATGTCAGTAGGTGGCAGCAGGTAGTTCATTGCTTTGTAGAAGTCGGAACGCGTCGAGGATGGTTTGTCGTGATCCCAACATGTATAGCACAGCGGGAGACGGCGTGCAGGTAAAATGGTATACAATGATTAAACCAAAAATGAACAAAAGGGAGAGGAAAAGGTCCTGAAGCTTAGGGATGGCTATGCAAAACGAAAGCAAAACTGAACTTGCTACAAGGAAAACAAAAACAGAATGCTGGACGACAGCAAAGACCTACAGCGTGTGGAGCGGAATTGATTGATTGAGACTTTAATTAGTAGGTTGCACAGTGAAGTACATATTCCGTACAATTGACCACTAAATGGTAACACCCGAATAAGTTTTTCAACTTGTTTAAGTCGGGGTCCACTTAAATTGATTCATGATACAGATATATACTATCATATATACTATCATCATAATACAGTCATCACACAAGATAATCACATTGAATTATTTACATTATTTACAATCAGGGGTGTGGAGGGGGGGGTAGGATATGGACAGCAAGTAGTGGACATAGAGAGAGAGAGAGAGAGAGAGAGAGAGAGAGGGAGAGAGAGAGAGATCAGAAGGCATAAGAAAAAGTATCTGCATTTGATTGTTTACATTTGATTATTAGCAATCCGGGGAGGGTGTTAGTTTAGGGTTGTAGCTGCCTGGAGGTGAACTTTTATTGCGGTTTTGAAGGAGGATAGAGATGCCCTTTCTTTTATACCTGTTGGGAGCGCATTCCACATTAATGTGGCATAGAAAGAGAATGAGTTAAGACCTTTGTTAGTTCGGAATCTGGGTTTAACGTGGTTAGTGGAGCTTAGTGGAGATGGCGTCCACAAAGTACACCCGTACATGACATGACAATCAACAATGTCCCCACAAAGAAGGATAGCGTACGCACAACTTAAATAGTCTCGATTGCTAACACAAATCAGGTCAGGCAATAGCACTCAAAGGAAGGCGTGAAGCTGCTACAGGAAAACACACAATAAAACAGGAAAGGTCACCAAAATAACAGCGCAAGACAGGAACTAAAGCACTACACACAGGAAAACAACAACAGACTCAAAATAAGGCACAACAACCTGGTGGAGTTTCATTTTTTGACCTTTTCTGCTGGTGGTGTGCCTCAGTATTTTCTTTATTAAAAAAATGTGCCTTGTCAAAAAAAAGTTGAAAAACAGTGGCATACAGAACTGAAATTTATTTGAGCTGGTGGTGGAGATCTGTGTTTCTTAAACTATTTGTTGGGCCATCAAAAAAATATGTATCTCAGCCGTACTCAGTTGTAATACACTTTTCCACCACTTGTGGCAGTAATGACAATCTCAAACAAACAGAAGAAGTCTGGAGGTCAGGTCATAGAGAAGTTTCTTAAGAGCAAAAATTATGACTAAAGTGGTGAAGTTGTATTTTAATTTGCATTTATATGTTATTGACAGATTTTTTTAAGAAACATATATGTTATTATTATTTATTATCAGTTGAGTAAGAATTTTTTAAGCAGTGTGTGTGTGTGTTATTGTACTAGTGTTGTCCCGATACCAATATTTTGGTACCGGTACCAAAATTATTTTGATACTTTTCGGTACTTTTTCAGTACTTTTCTAAATAAAGGGCACCACAAAAAATTGCATTATTGGCTTTATTTTAACAAAAAATCTTAGGGTACATTAAATATATGTTTCTTATTGCAATTTTGTCCTTAAATAAAATAGTGAACATACTAGACAACTTGTCTAGTAAACAAACAAAGGCTCCTAATTTAGCTGCTGACTTATGCAGTAACATATTGTGTCATTTATCATTCTATTATTTTGTCAGCATTCTGAGGGACCAGTGTTGGGTTAGTTACTGAAAACCAGTAACTAGTTACAGTTACTAGTTACTTTATTTCAAAAGTAACTCAGTTGCTAACTCAGTTACTTACACCAAAAAGTAATGAGTTATTGTGAAAAGTAACTATTTAGTTACCTCTTTTTTTCCCTTCTTTTTTAAGGCTCCCATTAGTGCCCTTTTAGCCTTCATTTCAGTACTGTTATTGCACTGGAGAATAATACAATCTGTTGATCAACTTGACATGCATTTGCATCACTGAACTTTGCTAGGCCATGTGGTCTACATACAACACACAAAAACAAAGATATGTTTCAAAGGTCCAATTTATTTCAGGCCAGAACAAATTGACAAAACTATTTTAAATAGCTGCAACATAACATACATAAGTAACAAACCGCATAATAACAACATAGCTGTAAAGCTGGCTTCACCCAAAGAAGGCACACATGACATACACAAAGCCTAACCAGGCCTTTTTTCTCTCAAGGAATTCGGAAATAAAATCATGTCTTCAGGAGATCAACACTGTACTGAAGCCCAGAACACTCTACGCATTTCCCCAGTTTTAGTTTAGAGATAAGGAAAGATTGGCCTGGCCCACTAGGAACCCTCTTTATGTTTGTGAACTTTATAGTCTATACATTTAGAGTGATGTGATTATCAAACACTCTAGAATGAAATAGCAACAGTATATAAGAGAATTCACTGAGTGTGTGTACCTTCAGTGATGAATGATGAGCAGAGGCAGAGTTTGGAGAGTTTTCTTTAGCTCGCTTTCCATTTTTATGTACTCACTGTCCAGGTATGTGGAAAATGTTTTCCGTGCCATTTGCCATTTGACGCCGGTATCATGCTAATTAGCTGCCTGGAAGCGGGTGACTCCACTGTAGAAATAGCCTGCATGTCTTCTACCACATACGCTGCAATGGCTCTATCAATGTTGTCCTGGCTAGCAGTGCCTCCGTTAAAATCCTTAGGTGGAGGTGGAGGTGAAGTGGCATCGGAGTCTATGTCTCTCTTTACTAGCTTCGTCGAAGCATGTTGCTTTTGTAGCTGTTTCAGCAGATTTGAATTGCTGTTTTGGGCAGTAAATAGGACCTTTGATCCAAGACACAACTTACATTTAACTAAAATGTTCTTTTCTTTGTGCTCGACAAAAGAAAAGTAGTGAGAATATCTCCATCTTAAGAAACTCGACTTCAGCTCCGCCATGATGTCTTGTTAATAAACACAGACACGCCAACAATGTTTTGTGTTTATAGCTTCACTTTTATCGTAAGTTTTGGAGCCAACATTTTTCCATTCTCCCTCTTGTTTCCGCTTGTAAGTGCTGTGTGTGTGTTGATTCACATGCGCCTCGGCTCATATTACCAACAATGTCTTCACGACGAGCCGTCATGTCCATGAAAAAGAAGTACAGGTATTTTTTCGAAGTAGTATAGTATATTTCGTCTTTAATTCATTATTACTGCAGTACTTTTATCAGTACCGGTAGGTCAAACTAGTGCATGTTGCTCCGGTACCCCAATTACTGCTCACAATATCCAACTTATCTTCAAGTACAAAAAGATCTTGTACAGAAGCATAACGCCGGCTAAGTGATGATGATTTATTTAGAGCGACACAGGAGATTAGGGTGCGTATTAATTTCTCGCTTATTATCCTCCCCAACACAATTTTCTGCAGTGGAGATGCTGTGGAGAATATCAATGATGCAAATAGGAAAGTAATGCAGACAATTTCATTTTTAGCTTCCTAAATTGGGATTAGTGAGTGCTCAGGTCTCGGAACAGACATGACTTTTCCATCAATTATTCAGAGTCATCATCATAATGTGTCCATCATTAGGGTAGGAGGAACATAGCATGCTAGCTAATGGCCGTAAATCAACAACAGCACACAACAAAGCGTTATTGTGCTCCTCCTTGGGGTGTTTGGAATTATTCTGTCACAAACATTGCTCGCAGGCAGCACGTTAGTTTCAAGCCTAACATCCCAGAGTGATACCACAGCATGCGACTCAGGCACATTTGTGCAATCAAGACCTTACTCTTGTTTCATCGATCCCTCAACAAATAGCCAAAGAATGTGGAGTTTCTGTGTCTTGTGGGCGGCAGCTGACAAATTAGGGAAAGGAGTACACTGCCAGGACAAGTTGACCTTTCTTTACAATCCTCCTGTACAGTATTTCCTTGGAGTCTTAAGTCTCCTGGGACACACATAAAGGAGGCCCATTTGAAATAAGAGCCTTGGGAATTTCCTCAAGACCTTTCTGCTCAGTCAAGGGCTTCATCTTAAAAAGGCCACGAGAACATTGCGCTGGATTTCATCGCACAATTAGATAAATATCAATTTCTCCTGATCCTGGTTTACTGTAACTCTGTGTTTTTGTCTTCTAACTAGCCTCGATGCTGGAATTAAGACAGTTTAAAAGTAGGGCTGTCAATGGATTAAAATATTTAATCATGATTAAGTTAAAGTTAAAGTGCCAATGATTGTCACACACACACTAGGTGTGGCAAAATTATTCTCTGCATTTGACCCATCACCCTTGATCACCCCCTGGGAGGTGAGGGGAGTAGTGAGCAGCAGCGGTGGCTGCGCCTGGGAATCATTTTTGGTGATTTAACCCCCAATTCAAACCCTTGATGCTGAGTGCCAAACAGGGAGGTAATGGGTCCCATTTTTATAGTCTTTGGTATGACTCGGCCGGGGTTTGAACTCACAACCTACCGATCTCAGGGCGGACACTCTAACCACTAGGCCACTGAGTAGGTATTAATCGCATTTTGTTCTAAGTTAACTCAAAATTAATCGTTTGATCGCAATCGTTTTTCATCATTCATAAGCTACTCTAGACAGAGAGTTTTAAGATTTTATTACCATGACTGGACAATTAGTTTGCTTTAATGAAATGTTATTTTAACCTTTGCTTTTTCAAACAGCTCAACACAAAAAAGGAAATACACACGCATTGAATTACAAAAAAAAATTACTTGCAGTAAGTCGGTGTCTTGCCAGATTCTGGATTTTGTAGGAATATAGAATTTGTATTCGTGCTGTAGGAGCACTTGCATTCAGACGAGGAGCTACACCACGTTTTAATACTATTTTACGCATCAATAAGACAAAATGTGGATTGTTAAGCTCATGGTTTGATTGTCAAGGATGTTTGGTAATGTCATATGTGATATTTCTACCTGAATAAATGCTTCTATAATGCTCTGCATTACATGTGGTACAAGTCAATTGTCTTCATGTTGCTGCACGACAATGTTTTAACCTTCTGTATTTATTAATAAAGTGAAATATTTAGCCTGCTAAACATTATGTAGTTAAGGACTATAAACCAGGCAGGGTTACAAGAATAAGATTATATATATATATATATATATATATATATATATATATATATATATATATATATATATATATATATACACACTACCGTTCAAAAGTTTGGGGTCACCCAAACAATTTTGTGGAATAGCCTTCATTTCTAAGAACAAGAATAGACTGTCGAGTTTCAGATGAAAGTTCTCTTTTTCTGGCCATTTTGAGCGTTTAATTGACCCCACAAATGTGATGCTCCAGAAACTCAATCTGCTCAAAGGAAGGTCAGTTTTGTAGCTTCTGTAACGAGCTAAACTGTTTTCAGATGTGTGAACATGATTGCACAAGGGTTTTCTAATCATCAATTAGCCTTCTGAGCCAATGAGCAAACACATTGTACCATTAGAACACTGGAGTGATAGTTTCTGGAAATGGGCCTCTATACACCTATGTAGATATTGCACCAAAAACCAGACATTTGCAGCTAGAATAGTCATTTACCACATTAGCAATGTATAGAGTGTATTTCTTTAAAGTTAAGACTAGTTTAAAGTTATCTTCATTGAAAAGTACAGTGCTTTTCCTTCAAAAATAAGGACATTTCAATGTGACCCCAAACTTTTGAACGGTAGTGTATACATATATATATATATATGAATGTATGTATGTATCTATGTATGTATGTATGTTGCATTTTTCTTTTACTAAAATATTTATCTTACTCATAATCAACTAACTAGAGGCAAATTGACAAAATGATTCAATAATTATGACATTCCAAGGCTCAGCGGTACTAGCCCTATATTTAAAATGCCCGTATCGCCCCTACTAAGCACAGGTGCAATAAGTAAACACCTTATTGCATGTGTGTTTATGATCCTTCTGTCATCCTCTTGATGCATGGCGGGCTAAAGCGCCTCGATAGAATCGCTGCAGATGTTAATCTCAGAGAAATTTCCCTGCTGAGAGCAAAGCCTCGCTCTTTTTAAGCCCGGCACGCCTCTCTGACCCTGCACTTTTGTTCCGAGGCGCCTTTGGCCTCCCGTTCAGGCCCCTTCCGAGTCACCAGAGGGGACGAGCATGATGACATAGAAGTAGGAAAAGGGGCTTTCGGGTGTCTGTGAAATCATTACAGTTGTAAATCTTGCAAGCAAGCTTGGCCGACTCCCCTCTCATTACTGCTGATACCAAGCTCAGAGTGATTACACCGTATAGCTTCCTTTTCACAGGATTATTTTATCCCTTCCACGTTAATTGGACTGCTGAAAAGTATGCGCTCACCGGTCTTTCTAGACTTTCTCGAATCAAAACAAAATATAGCACAAGAATGGATCATCAGCAGTTGGTGTTGATTTGACTTCAACTGGAATCTGAATCTGTGACAGAACTCGTAACCCCAAAAATACTCTGATGTCAAATCAATCTTGAGATGAATTGAAAAAAAAAACACATGCTAACATATTCTTATATGAACTTTTCGAGAAGGGTAATTATACTCAAAACAATCAAATAGTATAGTACTAACTACGGTAGTTGTATGAATTAATGTAATAGTAATATACAGCATTTTCCTTGGACAGTGGACTTCTACGATATCTCCGTCAAACACACCATCAGCAGCTTTTCCATATTTTCATGGATAAATATCCGCCGTTTAGGGATGTGTCGATCAATCGGCCACCGAACAATATCGGCCAACTTTCGAAAAAGAAGTACAGGATCGCCATTGCCGATTAATTCCTTATAACGCCTAACTTAAATGCTGATTTATCCCCTCTGGCTGACATTGTTTCTGACAAGCTAATTATGTGCCTCCGTACACAGTGGACAGCCCCTCCCCTAAGTTAATAATAATCACGTCCATTACAAAAAATAAACTGCATTTCTTAGCATATTAAGTATGCGTATCAAATAGTATTATCACTGGAGGACGAGGCTAAACATGACATACACAGAGCGTAAACCAGGAGCAGGCATGCTAATTGATAAACTAAGCGCTAAGCTAGCTTCAAACAACACTAAGAAATAAGTGCTAACAATTTTAGAATGATTAGGTCGATATTTTTAGTTTTGCAAAATCTTTTTTGTTGTAGTTGTTTTTGCTAACGTTTACAAACTCAGAGAATAATTCACACTGGACACAGGAGGATTTTGAGGGAAAAACTAAATCATTTAAATGAGTAATAGAAAATCGTTTTTACTTTTGTTTAGTTATAGTGTACTATTGACTATCAAAGTGATTTTAGAAATGGTTTTAAGCAATGATAAATTTTTCTTATTTCGTCGGACCTTTTTTTCAAAGCTCCTCTCCAACATAAATTTACAATGTATACAAAAAAGTCAGTAGAGTTTACGGTAAAAACTGGCAGCTCAGTCCCCACAAATGTACTGTAAAATAATAGTAGTGTCAGTTTTCCACTTACAGTAATGCACTGTAAAGACAACAACCATATATTTTACAGTAAAATATATTTTTTAAATTAAACATTTTTACTTTAATGTGCAGCAATGCAATATAAAAATAATGACCACATACTGTATTTTTCAGGAAAAACTTTTAATGTTAAACATTCTTACTGTGTAATAACAGTGGTACAATGTTTCCATTTACAATAATGCAGTGTAAAAATAACAACTGTATATTTTACAGTTAAAAAACTTTTAAAATTAAACATGTTTACCGTAAAACTGACAGTGGTACTTTTTTCCACTTACAGTAATGCACTGTAAATACAACAACCAAATATTTAAAAAAAATAAAAACATTTAATTAAACATTTTTTTTAATTTGCAGCAATGCAATTTTAAAATAATGACCACATACTGTATTTTTGAGGAAACGTGTTAATGTTAAACATTTTTACTGTAAATGACAGTAGTACCATGTTTCCATTTACAGTAATGCCCTGTAAAAATAACGACGGTAAGAAAAACTTTTAAAATGAAACGTTTTTACCGTAAAACTAACAGTGGCCCTTTTTTCCATTTACAGTAATGCACTGTAAAAATAACGACTGTATATTTTTTTAGTAAAAATTTTTTTTAATTAAAAATGTTTCTGTAAAACTAACAGTGGTACCTTTTTTTTTTTCCATTTGCAGTAATGCATGGTAAAAATACAGCTGTATATTTTACAGTAAATATTTCTTTTTTAATTAAACATTGTTACTTTAAAATAACAGTGGCACCTTTTTTCCCCCCCATTGCTCTATATGCACTATAAAAACGACTGTATATTTTGTGGTTAAAAATTAATTAATTAAACTATACTGTAAAACTAACAGTGGTACTTTTTTTTATCATTTACAGTAAAACTGAGCTGCCAGACTTTTTCCTTTCTTTCTTTTTTTACAGGGTTTGTACAGATTGGTATAGTTAATAATTAGGGATGTCCGATAATATGGGACTACCGATATTATCGGCCGATAAATGCTTTAAAATGTAATATCGGAAATTATCGGTATCTGTTTCAAAATTATCGGTATCAGTTTCAAAAAGTAAAATTTGTGACTTTTTAAAACGCCGCTGTGTACACGGATGTAGGAAGAAGTACAGAGCGTCAATAAACTTTAAAAGCACTGCCTTTGAGTGCCAGCCCAGTCACATAATATCTATGGCTTTTCACACACACAAGTGAATGCAACGCATACTTGATCAACATCCATACAGGTCACACTGAGGGTGACGTATAAACAACTTTAACACTGTTACAAATATGCGCCACACTGTAAACCCACACCGAACAAGAATGACAAACACATTTCGGGAGAACATCCGCACCGTAACACAACATAAACACAACAGAACAAATACCCAGAACCCCTTGCGGCACTAACTCTTCCGGGACTCTACAATATACACCCCCCGGTACCCCCTACCCAACCTCCTAATGCTCTCTCAGGGAGAGCATGTCCAAAATTCCAAGCTGCTGTTTTGAGGCATGTTAAAAAAAATAATGCACTTTGTGACTTAAATAATAAATATGGCAGTGCCATGTTGGCATTTTTTTTCCCATAACTTCAGTTGAAGTTGTGCTCTTATTTTGGAAAACCTTGTTACATTGTTTAATGCATCCAGCGGGGCATCACAACAAAATTAGGCACAATAATGTGTTAATTCCACGACTGTATATATCGGTATCGGTTGATATCGGTATGGGTAATTAAGAGTTGGACAATATCGGAATATCGGCAAAAAAGCCATTATCGGACATCTCTATTAATAATCAAAAATGATAAAAATGACAAGTACATTTTGGGATATTTTTGGAATATTATTTTTTGGATTTAATCATGTGCACAGATGCCATTTTATTTGTTTGTTTATTTTGTGGAGAAGTTTGCTCAAAGTTTCATAAGAGCAGCAGCACTGAGATCAGACAATAGGCATGCTTGCGTTCCAATAATTTTCACAGCCCAACTCCAGAACAGTCTATGCTACTAAAACTCACAGTTTTAGTAGCATAGTACAACACAACTATTTGTCACCTGTCACGCAAACCTTCAGCATGCAGAGTGTGTTTGCAGCATGTGAGCATTAAAGTATTTTTAGTTGCATTGTGTCTGTTCAATAGGATCCACATCCTAGTCCCCATTTATCCAGCCTAATTAGTGCAGCGCGAGGCCCGCCCGGCTGTCTACTCGGCCGAATGAGCAGACGACAGGTCCGCCGGGGATGCTCGATGGTGACCAAGTAAGGGCTGTCTGCAAAGTGCATGCTGGGAAGAGACGGGGGCACCGAGCTGGCACAGACTAGGAGCCCGCATTCTTTGGCCGCCCTCAAAAGGACTCTGTCGCTCGTCACACGCCCACCGTGTTAGTGCACGGAGTTCACACTCGGCGCTTTTGTGCTCAGGTCTGAACAACAAGGCAGATTAAGGTTAAGGTGCACGAGTAACATGCCAGTCATTTGCACGTAGTAAATCAGTAAATAGCAGGATTACGGAGAAAAAAATACCAAAGCAGTCACTGGGAAAAGGAAGAAGGTGTTACATTTAGTGAGGATCTGGTTAAAGACATGAAGCAAGAAGTAGTCTGCTAACAAACAAACCTGTGCTGAGTGACATTCTAGTTCTATATCCAAGTAGAGAAGCAAAAACCGTACCGTTACTTTAGAGCAGGGGTCCTCAAACTAAGGAATCCGGCCTGCCAGCGTCCACAATCTGGCCCACGGGACATCCCAAAAAAAATAATAATAATAATAATTTTTTATCTGCTGTGCAGATTTAGTTTAAACTGGTTTCCTTATTTGTATTTGACTTCATTAAATGTTTGGATTAGAGATGTCCAATAATGGCTTTTTTGCCGATATCCGATATTCCTCTTAACTCTTAATTACCGATTGCGATTTCAACCGATACTGATATATACAGTCGTGGAATTAACAAATTATTATGCTTAATTTTGTTGTGACGCCCCGCTGGATGCATTAAACAATGTAACAAGGTTTTCCAAAATAAATCAACTAAAAAATGCCAACATGGCACTGCCATATTTATTATTGAAGTCACAAAGTGCATTATTTTTTTTTAACATGCCTCAAAACAGCAGCTTGGAATATGGGACATGCTCTCCCTGAGAGAGCATGAGGAGGTTCAGGTGGGCGGGGTTGGGGGGGGGGGGTTGAGGTGTGTGTGTGGGTGGGGGGGTTAGGGAGTTAAGGGGTTAGGGGGGTGTATATTGTAGCGTCCCGGAAGAGTTAGTGCTGCAAGGGGTTCTGAGTATTTGTTCTGTTGTGTTTATGTTGTGTTACGGTGCGGATGTTCTCCCAAAATGTGTTTGTCATTCTTGTTTGGTGTGGGTTCACAGTGTGGCGCATATTTGTAACAGTGTTAAAGTTGTTTATACGTTCACCCTCAGTGTGACCTGTATGGCTGTTGACCACGTATGTCTTGCATTCACTTGTGTGTGTGAAAAGCCGTAGATATTATGTGATTGGGTCGGCACTCAAAGGCAGTGCCTTTAAGGTTTATTGGCGCTCTGTACTTCTCCCTACGTCCGTGTACCACTCCGTAAGGCGGCGTTTTAAAAAGTCATAAATTTTACTTTTTGAAACCCATACCGATAATTTCCGATATTACATTTCAAAGCATTTATCGGCCGATAATATCGGCAGTCCGATATAATCGGACATCTCTAGTTTGGATATATTTGGTGTTTGGCGCATCCACACAATGAAGACACAGTGGGCAATTGTGATGACAAGAAACAAATGTACCATTAAAAGATAGCTACTAAATAAATAAGAAGCTATTCACCAGTTATGCACTAATTGAGTACCGTATTTTCCGGACCATAGGGCGCACCGGATTATAAGGCGCACTTCCGATGAATGGTCTATTTTTTATCTTTTTTCATATATTTTTTTCATATATTAGGCGCACCGGATTATAAGGCGCATTAAAGGAGTCATATATATATATTTTTTTTCTAAATTGAAAACACTTCCTTGTGGTCTACAAGAAATAAAAAAATAAAATGTTTTATTTTTTTATTTTTTTATTTTTTTAATTAAATCAACATAAAAAACACAATGTATACATTATACATCAATATAGATCAATACAGTCTGCAGGGATACAGTCCGTAAGCACACATGGTTGTATTTCTTTATGAAAAAAAAAAAATAATAACACCCCCAGTCGCTTACCAAAGTCGTACTAAAACATTTTGATAGATTTTTGAGCTCCGTGTGTAATGTTCTATATTTTCAAAGGAACATATAAAATGTTGGTGTTGTTTACTTGAGTCATATTGCCATCATAGTGCAGTCTACACATATCTCTTATGTTTGACTGCCATTTACTGGTCACACTTATCATTACACCGTGTACCAAATAAAATTGCTTCGAGGTCGGTAAGCAAAACCAGAATGATTCCGTACATTAGGCGCACCGGGTTATAAGGCGCACTGTTGAATTTTGAGAAAAAAAAGTATTTTAAATGCCCCTTATATTCCGGAAAATACGGTAGTTTTTCAAGTCAATACCTGTACATACTGTATATGTATGTATGTATGTATTAGTGGTGTGCATCCATCCATTTTCTACTGCTTGTCCCTTCTTTATTTTAAATGGATATCCTATATGCATCTAGATACACGGGTTATGATACGATTCACTAACAATCATTTTTAAAACATTTTGATTCGATGCAATGCGATGCAGATGGAAGCCTTGCATGGTGAAAAAAAATGTATCATGTAAGGAACAATGTCATGTGTTTATTCTTCAAATAGACACACACAAAACAGGTGATTCCTGTGTTCATTTAAGCAAATAGTCAAACTATAAACTTCAAGGCATTGCAATCTTTACGAAAAGATGTGAACAAAACACTTTTGGAAAAGCTACCAGGCATTTACTGTTTGCTCAGGTAGCAATAACAAAATGCAGAGAAAAGCAAGCTGTGCATCAAATAGGTGTTATAACACCACAGTAACACAAGTGCAAGATACAATTAAGTGCCACAAAGTCAACTAAACAGCAACTTCAGTGTAGAACAGGGGTCCCCAAACTTTTTGACTCGGGGGGCCGCATTGGGTTGAAAAAAAACATCTGTCCGGGGACCGGGCTGTATGTATATATATATATATATATATATATATATATATATATATATATATATATATATATATATATATATATATATATATATATATATATATATATACACGTCAGGTACAGGTCAGCAAAAACACAGAGGGTATTTCATCCCTACAAGCCTGTTTTGCAGGTTACCCTGCTTTTCAGGGGATTGAATTATATTTTATATATATTATAAAAATCCCCTGAAGAGCAGGGAAACCTGTGAAACAGGCTTGTAGGGATGAAATAGCTTCTGTGTTTTTTCCTTTTCTAACGTATATTCCGCTCTGAGCACTGTATAACGGATAAACCACAGAAACCTCAACTATATATATTTATATACGTGTGTATATATATATATATATATATATATATATATATATATATATATATATATATATATATATATATATATATATATATATGTATGTATGTGTGTATGTATGTATATATATATATATATATATATATATATATATATATATATATATATATATATATATATATATATATGTATGTGTATATGTATATGTATATATATATCTATATATATATATATATATATATATATATATATATATATATATATATATATATATAGATATATATATACACATTCCGAGTGCAATGATGTCATGTTATCGATGAGAAAATGCATTTTTAGACAATATGATTTGCCTGAGCGGCTAGGAGACAGAGTAACAAGCGGTAGAAAATGGATTAGAAAGGACAGATTAAAAAAGCTAATAATAAGAAAAAAAATATGTATATATTTTTGTATTTTTGTATTTTATTTATTTATTTATTTTTAACTTGGGATCTCCCGCGGGCCGGATTTTATACGCTGGCCCGCTGACCCCTGGTGTGGAAGCTCAAATACTTTGCGTAGTACCATTGTGCTGGTTACTGTGCAACTAGGTCTTCATCTTTAGCACAATGAACAGTATAGTAGATGCTGTGATGACCTCGCTAAGCTGGGGCTGGAAGTGTTTAAAATCAGTGTCCTTGTCTTGCCAGTTGGGTAACAATGCTAGCATTACCTTTCTCCCACCTCACCCGCTTGAGTGTCTTTGTGCCATCACAACAGGTGGGTACTCAGATTAGCTGCTACTTTATCGCTGCTTCCCAAATGTTACACATAGCCATACTTTTATCCAACTGACCAGTCTTTAAACAAAAAAATCTTAACGTTTACCACGCTTTTAATATTCGGCGGTGCATTGTTTGTAAACTCTGTTGGTCTGTTGCTGTCAGTCGCAAACAAGACCGTTACTCTCGTAGTGTGTCATCATAAGCTTCAATCAACCGATTCATGACTTTCCAACTGGACATTGACGGGTCCATACTACACTGTAAAAAAATGGCCGTAAAATCTATGGCAAGCAATTTTTAAATAGCAACAATAAAACACCGTAAAATCAAAAATAGTCTATTACAGTAGTAAATGCAGTGGCTTACTGCAAACCAAGAAATAGTAGAAATAGAGTTTGCATGTTCTCCCCGTGACTGCGTGGGTGTTCTCCGGGTACTTTGCCTTCCTTCCACCTCCTAAGACATGAACCTGGAAATAGGATGATTGGCAACACTAAAATCGGCCCTAATTTGTTTTACTGTAAATTCCTGGCATACATAGCTGCCATGTGATCTTTGTAATCTGCGCCAATATTACAGCGGACATCAGTTAAAACAAGTTGTAAGGATCCGCAGACAGCTAGTGTGACGTCATAGGTCAACCGGAAAAGGAATGAATTCATCCGCGCTAAAATGAAATAAGCGCCCCCTGATGTATGGGAGGCGTATGACCAATGAGAGAGTGTGCATGGACCAAAAACCGAACTTTTTGACAAATCAGACTGTGGAAGCTCTCTTCCAGTGGGTCCTCCTGACCACCAAGCATCTCCAGGCGAGCCCGTTTCATTGATATAAAGACAGTTTTTTACTCTCACCCAACCATGCAGGGATTGCTTTCCAGCAATATAATCTTGGACTTTTCAGTCTGGCGTGTCTCTGTACGTGTGTCTTTCTCTGCCTCCCACTCCAATTACCGCTCCTCTCCGGCTGCTGCTCAAATAGAGCGACAGGTGATTAGACAATAAGGCCCACCTGGGCCATTACGCACCTGTCGCTGACTTCGAGGCCGGCCCTGGCACACCCCCGCTTCGCTGCAGGCCCGCAGGCCACGCCCCCCTCCACACAGACTAATTTAGTGCATGGAAACGTGGTGAATGAATGCATCTTTGCAAGCATTAATCAATAAATTACTAATAAATATACGGATGATGTTAGGGCTGCAACTAACAACTAATTTGATAATCGATTAATTGGTCGATTATTACTTCGATTAATCGATTAATAATCGGATAAAAGAGACAAACTACCTTTCCATCCTTTCCAGTATTTTATTGAAAACAAACAGCATACCTTACTTATTTTGATTATTGTTTCTCAGCTGTTTGTAAATGTTGCAGTTTATAAATAAAGGTTTATAAAAAAAAATTAATAAAAAAAAGTAGCCTCTGCGCATGCGCATAGCATAGATCCAACGAATCGATGACTAAATTAATCGGCAATTATTTTTATAATCGATTTTAATCGATTTAATCGATTAGTTGTTGCAGCCCTAGATGATGTAAATAAATGTAGCGATCGGAATGAAACTGAATGAAAGAAAGTAAAAGTATCCTTTTCGTCGTCACAAAAATACATAAGTAAAAGTATGTTGCACTAAAACTACAATTCAAAAAGTTACCTCAGTGTCATGTGGTGATTCTATGCATGTTCAACATAAACTCAAACCATAACCATAAGTAAATGTACTACCCACCCCTGCCTATGTCCTCATCAGAACCTGCAGTGGACATTTATTTGGATCTATTTCCACTGTCGGCGTTACAAATTTCAGAAAGAAATAGCCCACTGCAGAAGTATAAAAGGAATAGTAGTTATTAGTGCATGTTTTGTGGAAGTCCTGCCAGCCTATGACTCCTTGATATTGAACTCCAACATACTATAAGCAAACGTGAGGTGAGGTCAAGCAGGTTTGCGGCAGTGAGCCCGACAGCGCGGACGGCAGAAATGCAAAGTGCTGGTGAAAGATTAACAGTTTTCCATATGGGGCCTCTTCTCAAGTGGACTTACTTCAACCAAACCCTGCTTATCTTAATTAGTGAAAGAATCTGGAGGAGTGAGGTGGTCCTAGCCCACACCTTCCCTGCCATGCTCACCGAAGGCCACTGCAGCCTTCAAGTTAATGTTTGCTCTTATCCTAAGCAAACTTTTAGCATTAATTAAGTCCTCCCAGAAGCCAAAGCGGGATTAGTCGGGTATGAAAATTCAAATAACTGTTCCACTTGATGTGGTGAATGTACTAATGCCGACTAAAAAGGTATTCATTACTTTGGATGAATCACGTCTGCCAATAAGCGCCAAGAAGTATCGTTACTCTGTTTCATGCTGCTTTTATGCTGCCGATTTCGATATCGGTCATCCATGAGTGGTATCGGCTGATATGGATATCAATCACACGTCCTTATGGCTTGTTTTCGGGCTTTTGGAGTTTTTCCTTGTCTGGATGTGGGTTCAGATCAGGGTATGTGGTATTTGAGGCACTTGTGATTAAAGGCAAAATAAATAGTGATTGATTGATGACATGTACTGTATTAACTGATGATAGATGAGCATGAGGAGACATATTCTGAACGGTTTGGAGGCGAGCAGTAATAGGTTTTCAGAAAAAAAAACCACTCGGCCAAGAACGACCAATGTCACCGAGCAGTGACTCAGTTTGTGGTCAAAAGCTTTCAACAATTTGCTACATAGATGCTCCTTCGGTAGGTGAATGTTCAATTGTAGTCCGAGAAAAAGTTGCATGTTTTCTTGCAACCACATTTTCTCTCAGTCATTCTATTACACAGGTGGAACTCCTAAAATTAGAACATTGTGTAAAAGTCCAGTAATGTCAGCAGTTAATGTCAAATGTGAAACCATTATGTGATATTAACTAATTGCATGCCAAGTGACATATGTCTATTTAATACAACATTGATGATCATTGCTGACTGTTTTTTTTAAAAAACACCAAATTTTTCTGAGATTTTGAATTTAAGGTTTTCACAAGCTGTAATCAATAAACATCAACATTATATCAAAAGAAGGTTTGAAATATCTCATGTTGGATGTTATGAGCCCACCTCATTATATTAGTTTCACCTTGTAAATCTAAACAGACATTTGCACAGTATATTTTCTAGGTAGATGACAAAGACTCTTAAAAGTTTTAAAACATTTACAAAATGTTACATTCTTGTGTAATTTCCACATGTTTTATTTTGTTAAATTCTACAGTTTTTTATTTATTTATTTCCCCCCCCCCAAAAAAAATATATGCTATGTTGGTTTTGTAAAGCTCAAAACTTCACAAGATTTATGCTAATCCATCATTTTGTTGTCTTTTTTCCCCAAAATAAGAATCCGATAAAGAACCGAATTGTTCAGCAGAATCGAAAGTGGAATCAGAACCGCAAAAATCGGATCAATTCCCATCCCTAGTTATACTCAAATGAATAATCGAAGCAACAAAAAATAAATCAAAGTTTACGTCTAAGTTGTGTGGTCGTGCATAAACAAAAACTGAGCTTTCTGGATTAATTTTTAGTTGCTCTACATTCTTTTATGCAAGGTGGCTTTTATTATTGATAATCGGCGTGAGGATTATATGCCATGTCTAAATTGCAATCCATGTGCAACATTTTTTTGTGTGGTTCTGGTTCTTTCTAGTATGCGAGGTGAAGGTTAATGACTGTGATGAATAAAGGGGAGAGCCACCATCTTCTTTGCTACAAGTATTCAATAATGTTTCTCACCTTGTTTATCAAAGTGCTGTCACTCACAACTTTCTTTGGCCCCATTGTGGATTATTTTGCAGTGGTACTCCAAAAAAAAAAAAAAAAGGACACACGAGAGTCTTTGTTTGGGTATTAGATTTCAGCTGAATCATACAATAAGTGCTGGAAAAGTCAGATAGGTCTAGTTGTACATTGGCCTTGTCTTGGTACCTTTCCTTTTATTCACGATATATATTTTTTCCTTTCTTTTCTTCCTTTTCTATTTACTTCTTTTTTGTCTTCTCTTCATGTTTCCCTTTTTTTCCCTACATGTCCTGTCCAGCCACTCAGGCAAATTTCACCAGATATTGAAAGACGTTCTTCAACATGAGCGACTTCATTCTTGACATATTTCCATTACTCCCCTCCACCTTAGACAGCTGCCTTCCTTCACGACTCAGCGATCAAACAAGTCGCCTTCGCCGGTGACATGCGCTCTAAGCTGCGGCCATTAATCCCATTCTCGGGTCACCTGCTTTTGGACAGTGCAACACACAGGAAGTTGTTTCCCCTCCCACACACAATGTGTGACTTTATTTATTTACACAAACACCTGCTATACCTAAATTTTGTGTTTATGAGAGAGAATATGAAAGCATACCAAGGAGAGGCAGGAATTTACACGGAGGGGGCAGCTGCATGACAGCTGAGTGTAATCGGCGCGAGCGATTGGCCGATGACTGAGAAAGAAAGTATCCGATGAAATGCACTTATTCACAATATTCAATGCCCGACTGGACACGGACAATTGCAACTTTGACTCTAGGAGAGTCTTTGAAATAGAATAGGATCAATGTTCCGTCCGTATGTCAGGTTTTTGTCCTTTCCACGAATCTGGCATAACGACCGACGTCAACTAATCCTGAAAAACTGGTGAAAATCCATTCATGGACATTTCAGAGCACTTTTAAACTTTGTAGATAATTCATCATCTTCATGGCACAGAAGAGCAAATGGATAAAAAAAAACAGATTCTCTTTGCTCTCGGTCGCCTTTTTGACACCATCGTTTATTCCCGCTTGCTTCTTGGCCCATAGCTGATGAAAGCTATCAGACAAAAAGTGGGCCAAATTGAATACATATTTAGACAGACCTTTGCTTAAAGGCCTACTGAAATGAAATTTTCTTATTTAAACAGGGATAGCAGGTCCATTCTATGTGTCACACTTGATCATTTCGCGATATTGCCATATTTTTGCTGAAAGGATTTAGTAGAGAACATCGACGATAAAGTTTGCAACTTTTGGTCGCTGATAAAAAAAGCCTTGCCTGTACCGGAAGTAGCGTGACGTCACAGGTTGTGGAGCTCCTCACATTTGCACATTGTTTACAATCGTGGCCAGCAGCAGCGAGAGCGATTCGGACCGAGAAAGCGACGATTACCCCATTAATTTGAGCGAGGATGAAAGATTTGTGGATGAGGAAAGTGAGAGTGAAGGATTAGAGGGCAGTGGAAGCGATTCAGATAGGGAAGATGCTGTGAGAGGCGGGTGGGACCTGATATTCAGCTGGGAATGACTAAAACAGTAAATAAACACAAGACATATATATACTCTATTAGCCACAACACAACCAGGCTTATATTTAATATGCCACAAATTAATCCGCATAACAAACACCTCCCCCATCCCGTCCATATAACCCACCAATACAACTCAAACACCCGCACAACACACTCAATCCCACAGCCCAAAGTACTGTTCACCTCCGCAAAGTTCATACAGCACATTATTTTCCCAAAGTTACGTACGTGACATGCACATAGCGGCACACACGTACGGGCAAGCGATCAAATGTTTGGAAGCCACAGCTGTACTCACGGTAGCGCATCTGCTATCCAAGTCAAAGTCCTCCTGGTTGTGTTGCTGTAGCCAGCCGCTAATACACCGATCCACCTACAGCTTTCTTCATTGCTGTCTTCTTGTTTCATTAAACAAATTGCAAAAGATTCACCAACACAGATGTCCAGAATACTGTGGAATTTTGCGATGAAAACAGACGACTTAATAGCTGGCCACAATGGTGTCCCAAAATGTCCGCACAATCCGTGACGTCACGCGCAAACTCATCATACTGAGACGTTTCAGCAGAATATTTTGCGGGAAATTAAAATTGCACTTTATAAGTTAACCCGGCCGTATTGGCATGTGTTGCAATGTTAAGATTTCATCATTGATATATAAACCACCATCAGACTGCGTGATCGGAGTAGTGGGTTTCAGTAGCCTTCAAAATTACTGTGTTTTTTTGGGGGGGGTTCCGCTGTTTTTGGCCTGTGACCCATTGGCACATTTTCGCTTTGGCCCCTCGGGGCAAACAGTTTGGCCACTCTGCATTAACGCCCCTTCTACACTAAGGTTATCTGGGGTAAATCCCACTTAACCTTATCCTTGTCCACACAAACACAATCCACTACGCCCCCCCCCCCCCCCCCCCCCCCCCAGGCCGTAGTGGATCTAGTTAATAGTGGGAGAGTCCAGTCCATAGTGGGCCAGCCGGAGATCGTCTTGGGTGGAGACAAGTCAGCAGCGCAGAAAGGTTCTCAACTGGGACGACGTGGCGAAGTTGGTAGAGTGGCCGTGCCAGCAATCGGAGGGTTGCTGGTTACTGGGGTTCAATCCCCACCTTCTACCATCCTAGTCACGTCCGTTGCTGTCTTTGGGCAAAACACTTCACCCTTGCTCCTGATGCTGCTGGTTAGCGCCTTGCATGGCAGCTCCCGCCATCAGTGTGTGAATGTGTGTGTGAATGGGTGAATGTGGAAATAGTGTCAAAGCGCTTTGAGTACCTTGAAGGTAGAAAAGCGCTATACAAGTATAACCCATTTATTTATTTATCACTGATGCACAGATGAGTGGTCCATCCCGGGTCCCGACTTTGAACAGCTAGCGCATCATCTGTGGTCACCTAATCTGTGCAGAGCAGAAAGAGACGGCAGATCAACTGGTCTAAAAGGGGGGTCTATTTAAAGGCTAGAGTATACAAGGAGTTTTAAGATGGGACTTACATGCTTCTACTGAGGTAGCATCTCTAACTGTTACCGGGAGGGCATTCAGAGACTCCAAATGTGCAAACTCATAACCACACGCACCTGCACGCCTAATAAAGCACTGTGTGTCAGGGTCTGACCGCGCACAGGCAGGAGAGAAATTGAAACAGTCGGAAGGTGGCAGATTTACTGAGCGTAACAACCAGGTGGACTGGGAAAAGGGGGAGGGGCTAAAATCCCCAGTCCCCAGTCATGTTGAGCACAAACAGTGTGAAGCTCCAAACCTTTTCTTTTTTTGTGTGGAACTTTTCACTCTTATTTCCGCACTTCCAGACATCTGGTGGCTCTGGTCTTCATTGGCCTCTCAGCCAGCAGGTATCACACCTCTCTTTGGGAGCATGGTGATTTTCTCCCCAGCAATTATTCAGCCTGCCTGCTGGAGCGAGAGGCCTGAAAACGTGTTAGCTTGCTCCGTAACTTGCACTTGAAGTCAACTTCTGCACCCCTGCAGGTCTAAGGGCCGCCAGGACTTGCTCGCTCTGCCTTTGAACGCTGCTTCAAAAGGCAAAGTGGAAGCAGTTCCAGACAGGAAACAGACGTCTTTTCTTTTAATCAGAAGTGAAGCAATTAGATGCTTGCCTCCCCCTTCAAACCTCTCACTGTGGCACAAAGGCCAACCAAGTACAGTACAGTTTTTGTTGGTAATCCGAATAATTGTACGAAAACCGAATCAATTTGTTACATGAGAAATAATTCCAACCCAAAAATATGAACACAAAACGCATTTTTGAAAAATAGTTATATTTTATATTTTTAATCCAATCCAATCCACTTTATTTATATAGCACATTTACACAACAAGAATGTTTCCAAAGTGCTCCACAGCCATGTTAAAAACAATATTAAAAACAATATTATGCTCCACCAATGACTGAATAAAAACAAAAAATAAATGAATAGAAAACCAATATAAAAACAATATAAAAAATAAATGATTAAAAAACGATTTCAAAGGGTAAAACCAATTAAAACAGTAAAATAGAAATCAAAATTTATAAAAAACACAGAGGACAACAGAGGACAGAAGACCACATAACTCATGTAGTGTTAAAAGCCAAAGAATAAAAGTGGGTCTTAAGACGAGACTTAAAACACACCACTGTGGAAGCAGTTTGAACATGGAGGGGCAGAGTGTTCCAGAGCTTAGGGCCGACCACAGAGAAGGCCCTGTCTCCTCTGGTTTTAAGTCTCGTCCTGGGCACCACGAGCTGGAGCTGGCTCTAGGACCTCAGAGCGCGCGCAGGAGTGTAAATTTGGATGAAGTCTGAGATATACTGAGGTGCCAGTCCATGTAAAGCTTTAAAAACAAACAGCAAGGTTTTAAAATCAATTCTAAAATGAACAGGGAGCCCGCGCAAACTCTGAAGAATTGGGGTTGTATGCTGGCGTTTCCAGGCCCCCGTTAAAAGTCGTGCTGCCGCGTTCTGGACTAACTGCAACCTGGAGAGAGCTTTTTGGCTAATACCAGCATAAAGTGCATTGCAGTAGTCCAGGCGACTTGAAATAAAAGCATGCACGACTTGTTCAAAAAGGTTAAAAGATAAAAATGGTTTTACCTTTACTAAAAGACGAAGATGATAAAAACACGGTTTTAAAACGCCATTGACTTGTTTGTCAAATTTTAAATTGCTGTCTATAGTGACGCCAAGGCTGGTGACTTAAGGACGCACATAATTTTGCAATGGTCCTAAGTCAGTGAGGGCCGGACCAAAAACTGAAATTTCCGTTTTTCCCTCATTCATTATTAAAAAATTCTGGGCTAACCAAGCCTTGACATCGCATAGACGGTTAAGAAGGGGTGTCAAGGGGCCGTGGCCTTTTGAAATTGGCATATAAATTTCGCAGTCATCTGCATAAAAGTGATAGAACACTCCATGTCTCTTAAAAATCTCTCCAAGAGGGAGAATGTATAGTGAAAACAGGATGGGGCCTAGAATAGATCCCTGGGGGACACCACAGTAAAGCGGAGCAGAAGAAGAGGTGGCGTCCCCCAGCCTGACAGAGAAGGACCTATCTGACTTTACATGCATAAAACATAGCCACCCTTTGCTCTGATTACTGCTTTGCACACTCTTGGCATTCTCTCGATGAGCTTCAAGAGGTAGTCACCTAAAATGGTTTTCACTTTACTGGTGTGCTTGAAGCTCATCGAGAGAATGCCAAGAGTGTGCAAAGCAGTAATGTAATTACATTGTACAGTACAATGTAAATACTCATGAAAAAATATGGAATGGATAAATTAACATTTTATCACTTTTATCTTTATCGAACAGCTCAGTTCTTTCTTGAATTTGATAATGTTTCTTATCTTCTTTATCAAAGTGCTGGCAACTCTCTTTGGGCAAACTTTATTGACCCACAAAGGAAATATTTCCACACAGTAATTCAGTTACAAAGGATGAAAAGGGTAAGGATGGAAAGGATAATGCAGGTATAAAGTAGATAATCAATAAAAAAAAAGCACATCCATCCATCCATTTTCTACCGTTTGTCCCTCTCGGTGTAGCGGGGGTGCTGGAGACTATCCCAGCTGCACTTGGGCGGAAGGCGGGGTACACCCTGGACAAGTAGACTGTCTAAAGCACAGGTGTCAAACTCAAGGCCCGGGGGCCAGATGTGGCTCGCCACTTCATTTTATTTGGCCCTCGAAAGCCTGGAAATAATATGTATCAATAAAGTACTGTAACTTTTCTTACTAAATGTATTCTTTCTTTCTATTTTGGGGGAATGAAATCGCAAAATATGTTAACTTAAATATTGTCTCATAATGCAAAAATGTATTATCAAACATTGAAACCATTTTTTGAATATAAATAAATACTAATAATAATGATTTCAAAGCTAGTTGTCCATAAAATTGTGCAATGTAAAAGTAGCAATAGATTTCATGGTAAAATTGTGAAATTTACTGTGTTTTTACAGCATTTTTCTCTAAATAGAAAAACCCAGTAATTTTCTTTACTGTAATAAACTGTAGCGCTGTTTTGGCATTTACAGTAAACACAGAAAAATCTACTGTTGTTCATTTGCTGTAAAAAAAAAAAACTAAAAAAAAAAACCTGGCAGCTCAGGTGCCAAAATGTTACTGTAGAATTGCAGTTTTTTTTATTTACAGTAAAAAAAAACGAATGTAAATTTTACAGTAAAATTCTGGCAACTGAGCTGCCTTTTTTTAACCATAAAAACAGCAGTACTGTTTTTCCATTTACAGTAATACACACTATATTTTGAGATAAAATTATTGCAACCTACCATATTTTTTTATATTTTAGTTTTTAAAAAATCTACTCATGAAATGCATAAAAAAATTGTGTAATAATAGTATTCACTGTTAGAAGCTAGTCTAAAGCCTATTCGCCAAAACATTCAGAGTTACGCAGTGCACTTGAATGCCTCGTTACAGGAGCACAGTGCATGGGGGGTCATCGTTCTGTGTGTGTGTTCTATGAACAAATACACATAATAAACATCTCTATAGAAAATGTTCTTCAAAAACCGAATCATACAAAACCGAGGTAACACTTTAGTATTTTTAAATACTATTGAACACCTCTAAAAGGCCTCTAGAACACATTTGAAGAGGTCAGGCGCAAAAAAACTAAAAAACGCCATTTCACCGATTTTGAGCTGTGAGTACTACTCAATAGTTTGCACCACAGGTGTCAAACTCAAGGCCCGGGACCGCCTGGAAATAATATGCAATAAAAACGTACTTTATCTTCTCTTACTAAATGTATTTGTTTTTTCAATTTTCACAATAAAAAATACATATAAATAACAGTTATCTCTTTTGCTGCAAAATGTTGTATAAAATTTCATTTTTGTAACAAAACCTTTCCATTTTTCATTTTGGTGGTTAGAAATGTTTCAATTGCAACCCACATCAACAGGATGGCTGTTTCCCAAAAAAGCATTGCTTTACTTCAAACAAAGAAAATAGAGATATCTGTGTTTGCATTTGAACGTTTCATTTGTTCCTTCAGGAGCAAACAAACTGAGAAACCAGCAGTTTCGTCTGAACTGGGCTTGGATCTCGCTGGAGAAGCAGCACTACGTGGTGGATGAGGAGGTCAAGTTCCTGGAGGTGGTGCTCAAACGTCGAGGATATCTGGGAGAGACCTCCTTCATCAGTGAGTCTTTGTCACGGCCCCACGCTCAATGCCGTTTTATTTACTACATTCATACTTTGGAATGGAGACCAAATGCAGCCCGTCCAGCCGTGCACCGATTCACGTAAATTCCAACGATGCCATGTTTTGGTACTTGGCTTTGCGTGACACCACACCCAGTTGCCGATTCAGCCAGCTCTTTTATTTAGGCACTTGGCGATTTCAATGCCAAAAAAATTATTGACTTAAACGCTCCAACGTAGGTAAAGTAAAGATACACTTTTCCAAAAATATGCCAGTTTGATGCTAATATACAAACCCCAAAACCAGTGAATTTGGCACGTTGTTTAAATCATAAATAAAAACAAAATACAATGATTGGCAAATCCTTTTCAACCTATATGTTATGATCCGCTGCCCGGATCATAGTTTTACGTTTTCAAGTCACATGTGTTTTCAGCACCTTGTTTTGTTTCTGTTGCCATGACGGCAGATTATGCTCAGCTGCCTCTGGTTAGTGTTCGAGACGCTCACCTGTTGTCCGGGCACAAATCAGAGGGCTATTTAGTCTTCGCCCGGGCAGCACTCTGCCTGGCTTCCTAATTTGCTTTCACGCAACAGCTAACGACCACTTTTGATTCCTGCTAGCTTTCAGGCTATGCTATTTTGCTTGCTAGCTCCCACGCTAGTCGTTTTTGTTTTTTTTCCTGTCCGATTTAGTTCCTGAATAAATCATTTTTCTACCTGCAAGCTGTGTCCGAGCCCGTCTGCATCCTTGGGAGAACACCTCGCTCCACGATGCGACCCGGTCGTTACAGTAGGAAGCCAGCAAGAAGTTCTCCCGCAACGAGCACGTCGGAGGAGATGGACGAAGGTGCGTGGATGGTGTTGCGAGCAATGGAGGCGGAGACTCTCCGCTATTCCCCCTCGGAGCGCCAGGACCTGATCTGGGGTCCTAACGGAAAGTTGGTCCCAATCCACTCCGTTTGGCCCGAGGACATCGCCACACCTCCGCACCACCGGACGCGTCAGCGAAGACGGAAGCCACCCAAGAGGTCTTCACTTCGCTACCAAGACGCGCCACTCCCTCAAACTCCTCCACCGGTACACAGTAAGCAATATTCAGCCCAAGATTCCCCTCCTCAGATGTTTGGCAACCCAATTGACCATTTCGCCAAACATTTCACCGATTGGGCTGTCAGTCAGCTGGAGACCCACACGGATGACGTCATCCCGCCCACTGTGGATGACGTCAGAGACGAATAATTTTTTTTAAATTCTTCTGCTCCCTTTTGTCAGCCACCTCCTAAGGACTTTATTTCTAAGATTAAGCATTATCAGGACATTTTTGTGAAATGTAAATCTAGTCAGTCCCGGTCACCTGACTTTCTAGCTCCACCCCCAGTGACTATTGCTCCGCCCACTGCACATATTTTTTCCCCCTGTGCTCCCACCCAGTCTCAAGTGGGGAGTAAGAAGAGACATTTTGGACAATTTAGAGGAGAGGATTCTGCCCTCCCCCGGACCTCCCTCCACCCACCCTTGAAGACGGTTCCAATCCGCAAGGAGCGCGTCTGGGATCCGCTTTTTGAGGGGGGGGCTAGTACTGGGAGCTGTGCGAGTGGGGTGGCACAACGGCGTGCTAAGCCGCAACCTCCTGCTCGGCCACCGCCACCAGTCCGACGGCCTGCTAAGCCGCAACCGCCAGCTAGGCCACCTGCACCTAAGCTAGCGCCAAGGCTAAGGCTAGCACCAGCTCCACCACAGGTACCAGTACCTGCACCTCGACTGGTTCTCACACCAGTACCTGCACCTCGGCTGGTTCCCACACCAGTACCTGCACCTCGGCTGGTTCCCACACCAGTACCTGCACCTCGGCTGGTTCCCACACCAGTACCGGCACCTCGGCTGGTTCCCACACCAGTACCTGCTCCACGGCTGGTCCCCGCACCAGTACCTGCACCACGACTGGTTCTCGCACCAGTACCTGCACCACGACTGGTTCTCGCACCAGTACCTGCACCACGACTGGTTCTCGCACCAGTACCTGCACCGCGACTGGTTCTCGCACCAGTACCTGCACCACGACTGGTTCTCGCACCAGTACCTGCACCACGACTGGTTCTCGCACCAGCACCGGCTGCCACGACAGCGACTCCGGCTGCCACGACAGCGACTCCGGCTGCCACGACAGCGACTCCTGCTGCCACGATAGCGACTCCTGCTGCCACGACAGCGACTCCTGGTGCCACGACAGCGACTCCTGCTGCCACGACAGCGACTCCTGCTGCCACGACAGCGACTCCGGCTGCCACGACAGCGACTCCTGCTGCCACGACAGCGACTCCTGCTGCCACGACAGCGACTCCTGCTGCCACGACAGCGACTCCTGCTGCCACGACAGCGACTCCTGCTGCCACGACAGCGACTCCGGCTGCCACGACAGCGACTCCGGCTGCCACGACAGCGACTCCGGCTGCCACGACAGCGACTCCGGCTGCCACGGCGACGTCGACACCTACCGCTTCCACGGCGACGTCTCAGCGACCTCGAGTGGTCCGGCTGCGCAAGCAGCTCTCTCAGAGGACTCAGAGGCTGCTGAAATTCTGGCGCCACTCACGCCCACCTTCTCGGCGGCCACGAATGTGGCCTTACCGTGGTCGCCCGCCTCGCCCGCCTCGCCAGCGGCGGCGGCGTTTCATTCCCCGCCGCCACCTGACCCTTCCCCGGTGGATTCGGGGACACGTGGCCTGGCGACCCACCACCAAGTCACCCCCCCGCCCGCCCTTGACTCGTGAACTATTGCTTGTTTGTTTTTTTCGGGTTCCAGTTGTTTTTTTTTGTTGTTTTCAAGGGACATCTGGAATCTGTCCTTTTAGGGGGGGGTACTGTTATGATCCGCTGCCCGGATCATAGTTTTACGTTTTCAAGTCACATGTGTTTTCAGCACCTTGTTTTGTTTCTGTTGCCATGACGGCAGATTATCCTCAGCTGCCTCTGGTTAGTGTTCGAGACGCTCACCTGTTGTCCGGGCACTAATCAGAGGGCTATTTAGTCTTCGCCCGGGCAGCACTCTGCCTGGCTTCCTAATTTGCTTTCACGCAACAGCTAACGACCACTTTTGATTCCTGCTAGCTTTCAGGCTATGCTATTTTGCTTGCTAGCTCCCACGCTAGTCGTTTTTGTTTTTTTTCCTGTCCGATTTAGTTCCTGAATAAATCATTTTCCTACCTGCAAGCTGTGTCCGAGCCCGTCTGCATCCTTGGGAGAACACCTCGCTACACGATGCGACCCGGTCGTTACACTATATTCAATTGAATAGACTGCAAAGACAAGATACTTAACGTTCGAACTGGAAAACTGTTATTTTTTGCAAATATTAGCTCATTTGGAATTTGATGCCTGCAACATGTTTCAAAAAAGCTGGCACAAGTGGCAAAAAAGACTGATAAAGTTGAGGAGGAATACTCATCAAACACTTATTTGAAACATCCCAAAGGTGAACAGGCTAATTGGGAACAGGTGGGTGCCATGACTGGGTATAAAAGTAGCTTCCATGAAATGCTCAGTCATTCACAAACAAGGATGGGGCGAGGGTCACCACTTTGTGAACAAATGCGTGAACAAATTTTCGAACAGTTTAAGAACAACATTTCTCAACGAACTATTGCAAGGAATTTAGGGATTTCACCATCTATGGTCTGTAATATCATCAAAAGGTTCAGAGAATCTGGAGAATTCAATGCACATAAGCAGCATGCCCGTGACCTTCGATCCCTCAGGCAGCACTGCACCAAAAACCGACACCAGTGTGTAACGGATATCACCGCATGGGCTCGGGAACACTTCAGAAAACCACTGTCAGTAACTACAGTTTGTTGCTACATCTGTAAGTGCAAGTTAAAACTCTACTATGCAAAGCGAAAGCCATTTATCAACAACACCCAGAAACGCTGGTGGCTTCGCTGGGCCCGAGCTCATCTAAGATGGACTGATGCAAAGTGGAAAAGTGTTCTGTGGTCTGACAAGTCCACATTTCTAATTGTTTTTGGAAACTGTGGACGTCGTGTCCTACGGACCAAAGAGGAAAAGAACCATCCGGACTGTTATAGGCGCAAAGTTCAAAAGCCGGCATCTGTGATGGTATGGGGGTGTATTAGTGGCCAAGGCATGGGTAGCTTACATATCTTTTTCATGGACGCCCCTGCTTATTTCAGCAAGACAGTGTCAAGCCACATTTTGTACGTGTTACAACAGCGTGGCTTCATAGTAAAAGATTGCGGTTACTAGACTGGCCTGCCTGTAGTCCAGACCTGTCTCTCATTGAAAATGTGTGGTGCATTATGAAACCTAAAATACAATGGAGAACCCGGACTGTTGAACAACTTAAGCTGTACATCAAGCAAGAATGGGAAAGAATTCCACTTCAAAAATTGGTCTCCTCCGTTCCCAAACGTTTACGAGTGTTGTTAAAAGGAAAGGCCATGTAACACAGTGGTAAACATTTTTGCAATGTGTTGCTGCCATTAAATTCTAAGTTAATGATTATTTGCAAAAACAAATTAAGTTTCTCAGTTGAAACATTAAATATCTTGTATTCGCAGTCTATTCAATTGAATATAAGTTCAAAAGGATTTGCAAATCATTGTACTCTGTTTTTATTTACGATTTACACAACGTGCCAACTTCACTGGTTTTCGGTTTTGTACATTGGCTATGCTATTGACATAATACTGATTAGCATTTGCGATTTTACATGGCGATTTTATGAACTCTAAATGTGTTAATGAGAACTACAACTAAGCTGCACATTACAATCAAACAGCTGGTGTTGTAATAAGTACAATACTTACAATATTAACACTTCTTAGAGTGCAACAAAAACCAAAAACACACTTTAGACCAGGGGTCCCCAAACTACGGCCCGCGGGCCGGATACGGCCCCCCAGCGTCCTAAATCCGGCCCGGGGGAAGTCCCAAGTTAAAAAAAAATAAATATATATATATGGAATTATTATTATTTTTTAAATTTGTCCTTACTAGTCCTTTTTCTACCGTCTCCTATCCACTCAGGCAAATCATATTGTCTAAAAATGCATTTTTACCATCGATAACGTGACATGCAGCAAGTGCACTCTTTAAGTCAATTAGTGCGCGAGAAATATATATGTATGAATACATATATATATATATATATATATATATATATATATATATATATATATATATATATATATATATATATATATATATATATATATGTATACACACACATAGACACATATACTGTACATATATACACATATACATATATACACATATATATATATACATATATACACATATACATATATACACATATACATATATATATACATGGACATATACATATATACACACACATATATACACATTTACATATACATATACATATATACACACACACACACACACTTACATATAATATACATACATATATATATACACACACATATATATATACAGTGTTTATATATATATATACACACACACACACATATATATATATAGCGCGGCCCCCAGCCAAATTGTTTTACCCCAATGCGGTCCCGGAGTCAAAAAGTTTGGGACCCCTGCTTTAGACTATAAATGATCTATCTATCTAACGTCCATCTAACATTTTAAACTTGCAACTGTAATTGCAACATTATGTCATACTTGCGAATTATAATATGATGATAATAAAACAAGACATACCAACTAGACAGCAGTTATTATAATCAGCTCATTTTTCAAAATTGCAATAAAAAAGATTTTATTACAAAAAACAATTTATATTTGTTAAAACACGCAAAGGTACTAAAAATTGGTTCTGTTGAGTACCGGTATCGATTCCCAGGTACCGGAAATTGGTACTGTATCGGTTCAAATGTGAACAGTACCCTTCCATTATACTGGTGAAAACGCTAGCTACTTCAGGTCTACTTGACCTCTGTAAACAGCGGCGTCATACACATTTTGCATGAAAGCCCACCCTTCAAAATAAAAAGCACGTCAGTAAAACACAGTTGGTTAATGGGCGGCGGGGCCTGTTGCAGGTTGCCAGGTGCTTTTCAAGTGATTCAATCAAATCAACAGTGCACGAGAACTGAACGGTCATGAAGACCACACAGGAGGAATCCCATATTTCCCCCATTATTTTGAAATGCAAATATTGATGCAGCATGTTTACATGCAATCATGGCGTCCCTAAAAAAAAATAGGAACCGTTTGTGTAAAAACCCAGCGTCCCAATACTTTTGTTCACAACCTGCACCACAATCCATTCCAGACACCCTAAATACGAAAAAAGGGACGCATCTCAGCACCAAGAATAGCTTGTTTTTACGGCCATGCAAATATCAAACAGACAGACACATGCCCATTCTTGGTGCCATAGAGGTCACGACCTTTAACCCCTTCTTTACAGGCCCACATTTACATAGCAGTGAGGACATACAGTTCCCTCAGAGACTGCATGCACACAAGAGAGAGGTCAGCTGAAGTTGGTGGCAGTGAAGTGGAAGTAAACAATCAAGACGAATGATTAGGTTTATGCATCCATCTTTTTTTGGATGTGACAATTTACTGTCTTTAAAGTGGAAGTTTAATTACAAAGACTTGATGTTAAAAGGTCAAATTCCGTAGCATCACTATTAGCCCTGCTTCTATCTGCTACTGTATCTGTGCCCACCCCCCCATCCCCCCTTCTCCCCGGGCCCTCCAACTGCATCCCTGAAGTGATATTCAAATTCATGACCTTTGTTAACTTTGCACACAGCTCAACGCAGAAGAAAAGGATTGTCTGTGTGCGAATCATTAAAAAGTGTCAAGAGAGACGCGGCAGACAATACGGTGTGAATGCGAGGTGTGAAATTGAAAAAGAGGCTTAGTTTTAATTACTTGTATTGATAGCAATTTGGGGGAATAATGAAAAGAAGGATTGTACAGCAGCGTGAGGATCCCAGGTGATGTACCAATGAAAACTGAAAAACATTGTCAGGAACGTGGCTGGAAATTCAAAATGTTCTGATTAACTGGAGCATTGCTGCTGTTTTATTAACGACTGCGATACAAATGAAAGAAATGCCACTTTGAACTCTGCGTGCTTGTTGTGTTCAATGTCTAAGAAGACGCCGCAAGGATGCTGCATGCATTCACAATAGTGGAATATGCTGTCACCACACGTCATAACCATACTTTTAATCGTCTCTTCCAAAACATCTGAATAATCATAACGAATCAAGTTTCCCCATAAGAAATCATGTGAATCTGATTATGCCATTCCAGACACTCAAAAATATGAACACAAAACACATTTTGTAGAGAATCATACAGAAAACAATGTATAAAACGTTTAACATAATTTTTACCTTTAGTGGAGAAGCTTTCTTTCTCAAAGTGTTGACACTCACAACTTTCTTTGGTCCCACTCTGGATAACTTTGTTAAAAAGCACAAATCCGACTCCATGTACTGATACACGAGCAAATGGACTAGTTTGTATGGAGGGTCAAATGGGACACAACTAATTTAATACATCTTTAAATACTGACTTAAATACGTCATTATTTAAGTAATTATTTAATGTAAAAGTACATTTAATTATTCAATCATTAAATTATTATTTTAAAATTCAATTAAGTTTTTCATTATTTCCATGATTTATTTTACAATTAAATACATGTTTTATTATTTTATTATTTCATTATTGTTTCAAAGACAAGCAATCTATCAAATTTTATTTATATAGCCCTTAATCACGAGTGTCTCAAAGGGCTGCACAAGCCACAACGACATCCTCGGCTCAGATTTCACATCAGGGCAAGAAAAAACTCAACCCAATGGGATTACAATGAGAAACCTTGGAGTGGACCGCAGATGTGGGACCCCAAATATGTCATTATTTAAGTAATTATTTAATGTAAAAGTACATTTAATTATTCAATCATTAAATTATTATTTTAATATTTAATTAACTTTTACAATATTTCCATGATTTATTGAATTATTTTACGATTAAATACATTTTTTGTTATTTTATTATTTCATTATTGTTTCACCATTTAATTATATATTTCATGATTTCATTCATCATTTAATGATTTCTCATTTAAAAAAATAACTTACCGTATTTTTCGGAGTATAAGTCACAGTTTTTTTCATAGTTTGGCCGGGGGTGCGACTTATACTCAGGAGCGACTTATGTGTGAAATTATTAACACATTACCGTAAAATATCAAATAATATTATTTAGCTCATTCACGCAAAAAAAATGCGTCTTATACTCCAGTTGGACTTATATATGTTTTTTTCCTTCTTTATTATGCATTTCCGGCCGGTGCGACTTATACTCCGGAGCGACTTATACTCCGAAAAATACGGTAATAATTTTCCGATTTGATAAATAGGCAGCACGGTAGGACGGTAGGGGTTAGTGCATGTGCCTCACAATACAAAGGTCCTGAGTAGTCCTGAGTTCAATCCCGGGCTCGGGATCTTTCTGTGTGGAGTTTGCATGTTCTCCCCGTGACTGCGTGGGTTCCCTCCGGGTACTCCGGCTTCCTCCCACCTCCAAAGACATGCACCTGGGGATAGGTTGATTGATAACACTAAGTTGGCCCTAGTGTGTGAATGTGAGTGTGAATGTTGTCTGTCTATCTCTGTTGGCCCTGCGATGAGGTGGCGACTTGTCCAGGGTGTACCCCGCCTTCCACCCGAATGCAGCTGAGATAGGCTCCAGCACCCCCCGCTACCCCAAAAGGGACAAGCGGTAGAAAATGGATGGATGGGATAAATATATTCCTGATTTCATGATTGAATTGAAATTTTTCCTGATTCGTATGATTATTTCATGATTTAATCAACTATTTCACGATTTAATTCATTATTTCTTGACTTAAGTCATTATTTCATAAACGTGTGGCAGCACTTCATGAATGTATTTTATCTGTCAAATTTTGCTGTGGAAGTCAGTGGGCGGATCCCAACACATTATCAAAATAAAAGCCCGCCAGTAAAAACACAGTTTCCACCAGCACCACAGCATGTCTTCCCTACAAGGTTTCCCTTATTTTCTCCTATTTTCCAGGACTTTTCCCCTTGTTTTCGTATATAAATGTTGACAGGTGTGCTTTGCAGCCACATTTTTAAATCACTCACAGTGGATGTAACAACCCCGCGTCCCAATACTTTTGCTTTCAACCTTGCACCACAAGCTGTTTGCCGTGTGCGGCTTTCATCCGACGAGTGAAGAGTTAACGAGAACAAGCGAGCGTAATAAAGCTGCCGCCCGCTGATGGAAAGATCACAAACGCAGAAATTAGATAAGTCGGAACAATTTTGTCCTTACAAAGCCCTCAATAGCAATAAAGCTTTTATGTTGTGCATTGCTCACTAGATTGAGCGCAGGCTTAAATCCCCTGGGGGAGATTTATTCACAACCTTTTGGTGGAAAAAAACAACAACAATGTATTTTCAGACCTGACTAAATGAACCAACAAACTTTTTTTCTATAAGCTCTGCTTTTATTTACTCCTGGTCGAATTGTGCAAATGTAAACATGACGTTCTTTGTCAATGATATTACTGTTCATACACTGTATTGCCAAAAGTATTTGGCCCCCCATCCAAATGATCAGAATCAGGTGTCCTAATCACTTGGCCCAGCCGCAGGTGTATACAATCAAGCACTGGAGACTGTTTCTACAAACATTTGTGTAAGAATGGGCCGCTTTTAGGAGCTCTGTGATTTCCAGCGTGGAACTGTCATAGGATGCCACCTGTGAAACAAATTCCCTCGCTCCTAAAAATCCCAAGGTCAACTGTCGGCTTTATTATAAGAAAATGGAAGAGTTTGGGAACAACAGCAACTCAGCCACCAAGTGGTAGGCCATGTAAACTGACAGAGAGGGGTCAGCGGATGCTGAAGCGCATAGTGCGAAGAAGTCGCCGACTTTCTGCACAGTCAGTTGCTACAGAGCTCCAAACTTCATGTGACCTTCCAATTAGCCCACGTACAGTACGCAGAGAACTTCATGGAATGGGTTTTCCATGGCCATGCAGCTGCATCTAAGCCATACATCGCCACGTCCAATGCAAAACGTTGGATGCAGTGGTCCCCAACCTTTTTGTAGCTGGGGACCGGTCAACGCTTGAAAATTTGTCCCATGGACCGGGGGGGTGAATTATTATTATTATTTTTATTTTTTTCCCCCATAAAGAAATACAATCATGTGTGCTTACGGACTGTATCCCTGCAGAATGTATTGATCTATATTGATTTATAATGTATATATTGTGTTTTTTATGTTGATTTTAAAAAAAAAATTAAAATTTTTTTTTAAATTTCTTGCGCGTTCCGCGGCCCGGTGGTTGGGGATCACTGGTGTAAAGCACATCACCACTGGACTCTAGAGCAGTGGAGACACCTTCTCTGGAGTGATGAATCACGCTTTTCCATCTGGCAATCTGACGGACAAGTCTGGGTTTGGAGGTTGCCAGGAGAACGGTACATTTCGGACTGCATTGTGCCGAGTGTGAAATTTGGTGGAGGAGGAGTTATGGTGTGGGGTTGTTTTTCAGGAGTTGGGCTTGGCCCCTTAGTTCCAGTGAAAGGAACTTTGAATGCTCCAGGATACCAAAACATTTTGGACAATTCCATGCTCCAATCTTGTGGGAACAGTTTGGAGCGGGCCCCTTCCTCTTCCAACATGACTGTGCACCAGTGCACAAAGCAAGGTCCATAAAGAAATGGATGACAGAGTCTGGTGTGGATGAACTTGACTGGCCTGCACAGAGTCCTGACCTGATCCCGATAGAACACCTTTGGGATGAATTAGAACGGAGCCTGAGAACCAGGCCTTCTCGACCAACATCAGTGTGTGACCTCACCGATGTGCTTTTGGAAGAATGGTCGAAAATTCCTATAAACACACTCCGCAACCTTGTGGACAGCCTTCCCAGAAGATTTGAAGCTGTAATAGCTGCAAAGGGTGGACCGACATCATATTGAACCCTATGGGTTAGGAATGGGATGGCACTTCAAGTTCATATGTGAGTCAAGGTAGATGGCCAAATACATTTGGCAATATAGTGTATAATAATGTTGTGTAAATAATAACCAAGTCCTGCTGATTAGCATCGGTTGGAATTAGGAATGGCGACCTTTTGTCAGGATAGTTTTGTTTTGGAAGCATGCATTACAATATGTCCTCATAAGAGTGACGACAGTGTTGACTGTCACGGTGATGAAGCAATTATTCCACCCAGACTCTTAATTCTCCTTCCACATGCAGGCCACCCAAGCGGGCTCGATCAGTCACCTCGTTAGCGCTTTGATGAAGTTTTAGGATGAATCCCGTCGTTCTTTCTCATCGCCAAGTTAACCCCCCACAACCCCGGGGCGGCAAAGGTGGGCCGTCTTATCTCAGCTCAGCTGGGCCGCTTTCCTTCCGTCTCTAATTTTTTACATATCAAAGTGGTTTCAAAGAGCAGGTGAATAAAGTAATTCTCGTCTTTGCCTATAAAATCCCCAACTGTTAGCATTTTCTGTGTGCGGCTCTAACATCTTCCTAACTCAAACAGAATTATTCAACTTTTTTTTCCTTCTACCAATGATGCATTGGACCAAAAAGAAGACATTACTTTATTTTTTCATTTGGGCTTTTGAAAAGCTTTATCATGCCCCCTGTCCGTCATTACGACATATACAAAATGAAAACAACCATTTTGCTTTGAAGCAGAGTATTTTTCATTTTTTATTTATCTCCTTCATTGATGTGCATCTTTGATAGACAATTATAACACAATTATTCAGTTACACCGTTACACACCAATGCCTGAGTAGGAGCAGGATGAAGAAAAATCTTATATTTTCCTGCCCCCTTCAACATAATACATAGTCTTACTTAATGATATATGAACCAACAATTACATCCAAATATAACGAAAACAAAACAAAACAAAAAAAAAACACACAAAAAAACACAAGTGCAAAACTTCATGAAGTACAAACCGAACAAAAAAACAAAAGAAGTAATATACACCTCACGGGATGATACAAAACAAATACAAAACCAGGCAAAAAATAAGTAAAATAATAAATATAAAGCAAAATGTAAACCCTTATGGCGGTCCATATGATTTTATTGTTCTGTCTTTATATATTTTTTTCAATTGGAATATATTTTTACAATCTTTTATCTCATTGTAAAGAGAATTCCATATTTTAACCCCCACCACTGATATACACATTTGTTTTAAAGTTGTCCTTGAATACTGATGTTGGAAATTACCTTTTCTTCTATGCTCTTCATTCTCAGAAGTGATGACAAACATTTTTTGTAAATTTGCTGGTAATGTTTTGCTTTTAGCCTTAAACATGACACATAATGTCTGTAACTTTACTAGCTCCTGTAATTTCAATAAACCTGAATTAATGAATAATATGTTAGTGTGTTCCAAGTAATCTACTTTATGAATAATTCGTATAGCTCTTTTCTGTAGTTGATACAATGCCTTTATGTTACTCTTGTATGTGTTCCCCCACACTTTCACACAGTAGCTGATATATGGCAATATAAGTGCACAATACAATATGCGCATTGCCCTATAATCTAACACATATTTTATCTTATTTAATATAAAAATACTCTTACACATCTTTTTCCGTACATGTGCAATATAAGATTTCCATGTCAGACCGTCATCCAGTATCACTCCTAAAAATCTAAGTTCAGAAACCCTTTCAATATCAATTCCATCTATTGACAGTTTAAACATTTCCTCCCTTTTCTTTTTACAAAAAATCATGAACTTAGTTTTTTCTACATTTAATGATAATTTATTGGCATCAAACCATCTCTTAAGTTTAATCATTTCCTGTTCAATAATTTTTGATAATGCTTTTAAGTCGTGTCCCGAACTATAAAAGTTGGTGTCGTCCGCAAATAATACAAATTTCAATAACTTTGATACCTCACATATATCATTAATATATAAAATAAACAATTTTGGTCCCAAAACCGAACCTTGTGGAATTCCACATTCAGCACGGTGGCAGAGGGGTTAGTGCGTCTGCCTCACAATACGAAGGTCCTGAGTAGTCGTGAGTTCAATCCCGGCCTCGGGATCTTTCTGTGTGGAGTTTGCATGTTCTCCCCGTGACTGCGTGGGTTCCTTCCGGGTACTCCGGCTTCCTCCCACCTCCAAAGACATGCACCTGGGGATAGGTTGATTGGCAACACTAAATTGGCCCTAGTGTGTGAATGTTGTCCGTCTATCTGTGTTGGCCCTGCGATGAGGTGGCGACTTGTCCAGGGTGTACCCCGCCTTCCGCCCGATTGTAGCTGAGATAGGCTCCAGCGCCCCCCGCGACCCCGAAGGGAATAAGCGGTAGAAAATGGATGGATGGATGGACCTCACATATATCATTAATATATAAAATAAACAATTTTGGTCCCAAAACCGAACCTTGTGGAATTCCACATTCAATCCTCATTTGTTCAGATGTATTCCCATAAAATCCACAAACTCTTGTCTATTATATAAATAACTTCTTAGCCAGTCTAAAACTACTCCTCTCACACCAAATGAATACAACTATACAACAGTATTTAGGGGCAATTTGGGCCATTTTCATTGTTCTCATCTTAAACCAATGCCATCGAAAATCCAAAGTATTGCAAACATACAGTAGCATAAAGGATTGCTTACATTTACAGTGATACTTTGGTATACGAGTTGAATTGGTTTGTGACGCACCTCGTACTTCGGAAAACACCTACAACGGCCATTGAAATGAACTGAAATGAATTTATTCAGTGCTTGGCTCTCTGACAACGGCACAATTTGACCTTTTAGCCTGCCTTTTGAAAAGAAAAACTAACTTTTTTATAAGAAAAACAATACAATATAATTTACTACAAACAATGTAATGCAAGGTAATAATGTTGTTTTTTAATAATAATGTGTCAATCAATCAATCAAAGTTTATTTTTATAGGCCTTAATCACAAGTGTCTCAAAGGGCTGCACAAGCCACAACGACATCCCACATAAGGGCATAATTTGCAAATCCTTTTCAACTTATATACAATTGAATAGACTGCAAAGACAAGATATTTAATGTTCGATTATTTTATTTTTTTTGCAAATAATCATTAACTTAGAATTTAATGGCAGCAACACATTGCAAAAAAGTTGGCACAAGGGCAGTTTTAAGATGTGTTACATGGCCTTTCCTTTTAACAACACTCAGTAAATGTTTGGGAACTGAGGCGACCAATTTTTGAAGCTTTTCAGGTGGAGTTATTTGCCATTCTTGCTTGATGTACAGTTTAAGTTGTTCAACAACTCCGTTGTGATATTTTACGCTTCATACTGCGCCACACATTTTCAATGGGAGACAGGTCTGGACTACAGGCAGGCCAGTCTAGTACCCACTCTATTTTACTATGAAACCACGCTGTTGTAACACGTTGCTTGGCATTGTTTTGTTGAAATAAGCAGGGGCGTCCATGATAACGTTGCTTGGATGGCAACATATGTTGCTCCAAAACCTGTATGTACCTTTCAGCATTTATGGTGCCTTCACAGATGTGTAAGTTACCCAAGCCTTGGGCACTAATACACCCCCATACCATCACAGATGCTGTTTTTTTAACTTTGCGCCTATAACAATCCGGATGATTATTTTCCTCTTTGTTCCGGAGGACACGATGTCCACAGTTTCCAAAAACAATTTGAAATGTGGACTCATCAGACCACAGAACACTTTTCCGCTATATATCTGTCCATCTTAGATGAGCTCTGGCTCAGCGAGACCGGCGGCGTTTCTGGGTGTTGTTGATAAATGGCTTTCGCTTTGCATAGTAGAGTTTTAACTTGCACTTACAGATGTAGCGACAAACTGTAATTACTGACAGTGGTTTTCTGAAGTGTTCCTGAGCCCATGTGGTGATATCCTTTACACTCTGATGTCGCTTTTTGATGCAGTACCGCATGAGGGATCGAAGGTCACGGGCATTCAATGTTGGTTTTCAGCCTTGCTGTTTACGTGCAGTGATTTCTGAAGATTCTCTGAACCTTGTGATGATATTACGGACCGTAGATGGTGAAATCCCTAATTTCCTTGGAATACCGGGTTGAGAAATGTTGTTCTTAAACAATTTGCTCACGCATTTGTTCACAAAGTGGTGACCCTCGCCCTATCCTTGTTTGTGAATGACTGAGCATTTCATGGAAACTGCTTTTATACCCAATCATGGCACCCACCTGTTCCCAATTAGCCTGTTCACCTGTGGGATGTTCCAAATAAGTGTTTGATGAGTGTACTGGCTTCATGAAACCTTTTCACTTTCCAGTTAGTTAAACACCCCCACACAAGAAGTCGCAGACGTCAGGATGAGTTAGACCCGTTTTTATATGGCAGGTGTGAAACTATAACAAACAGATACAGTATAGGTGCATCAGTATACACAAATAATGCAGCAATTATTAATTAAAGCTTAACATAAATCATATACTGTCTCATTACATTGATATGAGCCAAAATAATGCATTCACAATAAGACTTGTAAATAGTTCCTTAAACATTAAATGAACTACTTAAATGTACTACTTTCTAACATATATTCCATCTAAACATAATTTTTTACTGCAATACTCACAGGGAATGCTTTTATGAACTCTAACACAGCTACAGAACAGAACAACATGCCGTCTCCGTGGTCTGAATCACATTACATCATCATCTCTGCGCAGCATGGCCAGGACACTCACTTCCTGATTCTCTTAAAGAGCCAGTGCACACAATACTAATGGCAGAGCCAGAACAATGAGCATTCCTCAACTTTGTCAGTCTTTTTTGCCACTTGTGCCAGCTTTTTTGAAACGTGTTGCAGGCATCAATTTCCAAATGAGCTAAGATTTGCAAAAAAGAACAAAGATTTCCAGTTCGAACGTTAAATATCTTGTCTTATCAGTCTATTCAAGTGAATATATGTTGAAAAGGATTTGCAAATCATTGTATTCTGTTTTTATTTACCATTTATACAACATGCCAACTTCACTGGTTTTGGGTTTTATAAAAACAAAGTAATGTTGCTCTATAAACTATAAGCTAAGGATATTTTGGTTGTGTGGTTGTGCATTCGCTACACCAATTAGCAGTAAAGAGGCTTGTAACCCAAATTGTTTTGGTAACCTAAAGCGTAATAATTAGTCGAGAGACAGCTCGTATCCTAAAAAAAACTTGTGAACTGGGGCTCCCGTATCCCAAGGTACCACTGTACTCCAGTGGCGGCCCTAATGGCAAATAACTTATGTTTTCTCGGACAGAAAACTCATAATTGTGTTGATAAAGCCTCCCGGAGAGGTTTTACTGAGTCATTCAAAATTCTCTATCATCCAGTCCAATCCAATCCACTTTATTTATATAGCACATTTAAACAACAAAAATGTTTCCAAAGTGCTGCACAACAATATTAAAAACAATAATCAAATATTATCCTTAGCTCCACCAATTACTGAATAAAAACAACAAATAAATAAATATAGAACCAATATAAAAACAATATAAAAATAAATATGAATAAAAACTATTTTAAAGGGAAAAACCAATTAAAACAGTAAATAGAAATCAAAATGTATTTAAAAAAAATAAAACACGGAGGACAACAGAGAACAGAGGACCACACAACTCATGTAGTGTTAAAAGCCAAAGAATAAAAGTGGGTCTTAAGACGAGACTTAAAACACTCCACTGTGGGGGCAGTTTGAACATGGAGGGCCAGAGTGTTCCAGAGCTTAGGGCCGACAAACACAACATAGTCTCAAGATTCTGAAGGCAAACAGACTGTCGACCATTATGATTTAAAGTTGCTTTTGTTTGTTTTGTTTTTTGCCAATACCAGGTTTCACACTTTTAATGTACTCTTCCTCAAGGAATGTCTGGATCAGTACCACATTCTAGTTTGTTGTAGTACACAGACGGTCGATGCTGAGTTATGAAGCATTTGAGCTTAATGTCGTTAATTGTGCACGGAGCATGGCGTCAAGTTTGAGTGATTTTGTTGATAGTTTGATAGCAGTGACACCCACTAATGACCAGAAAAATAGCCAAAACCTTTCTACAAATGCTTAGATTTACTTGAAATTGGATTTAATGGGGGAAAATTTCAGCTTGAATGTCCCGAAAGTGGTTCACAGGTGCGACCCAGGAACTTTGGGTGAAAAAAAAAGACAAACAAACAAGCCCCAGTTTTAGAATAGACACAAAAAAAAAGACAAAGCCTGAAACGGTCTTAAAAACCCCTGCCATTAAAGCGTTTATTCCATAGTTTTATTGTTTGCCCTGCGGTGGCCTGCCATGTTTTTTTTTGTTTTCTGTTTTCCGTTTACTGCCAGACCCCTGCTGTGTGTTGTGTGGTCAGTTAGTAGATAGAATGTAGGCTTCTGTGGTCTACGCTTAATAGAAACGCAGGGGGCAGACTGAGGTGTTGGATAATTGGCTTCACCGCCACCATAATCATATAAGACCCTCAGTCCTTGGCCTTAAGCATGAATCGATATATTGGGGGAGGGGGGGGTCAAACCAACCTTGGCTTGGTCTTATTGATGAGTTGATTTACAACACAGCCAATGGTGTACACCAGGAATGTTCAACTAAATTTTTTTAGAGGCGACCTTTGCAGAAAGCTAAAGATCTGGGGCCAAACTTTTCCTTTTACTATCAGTCTTATTTTGTATACCACCATCCTCGACAGTAGACATTTGATTCGATTTTTTTAAAGAATTCCAGGAGTGCTCTGCTGTTTTTAAATAGCTTCTGCAAGAAAGTCTCTCACAGGTTTTTTTTAACTGAACTCTTGATTAAAAAAAAGCCCAATTGATGAAAAAGAGTGGACCTTGTCATGATCCCTGGTCCGGATCATGTTTTTGTTATTTTCTGTTAGCTTTGGACTCTTTTAGTTCCTGTTTGTGACATCTCTGAGTTTGGTTTGGTTACTATGGTTACTTATTATTTCCACCTGGCTCTGATTAGTGTTCGCCCGCTCACCTGCTTCGCGAGCACTAATCAGAGGCATTATTTAGCCTGTCTTTGCCAGTCAGTCGGCCTGGCGTCATTGTTCGATTCATGCCATGTCCATGTCTTACTTACTCATACTTAGTTCCTCCCATTCCTGTTGGAACATTGGGCGACGAGTCCCCTCCATTTGTTCCGGTCACTGGTGACCCTTCTTGCTCCATGCCAGCTGACTCCCAACTCTCTCAGGTCTTCCTTGGCTGTTTGTCTCCACGTCTTCTTTGGCCGTCCTCTCTCCCTCTTTCCCCCTTCTGGCACCCAGTCCATTGCCACACTTGCCGGTCTCTCTCTTGGCAGTCGGAGTACGTGTCCAGCCATTCTCCTTCTCAGGTCAGAGACTATGTCAGACAATGGTGCTACCCCTGCCCTTCTCATCACCTCTTCATTGGTGATGTGGTCTCTCCATGAGATCCTCAAGATGTATCTGAGGCACCGTCGGTGGAAGACATCCAGCTTGTTAGTAATGCTTGATGTCTTCATCCACGTCTCACAGGCATAGGTCACTGTAGGGATGACCACTGACATATAGAGGCGCAGCTTTGTGGACGTACTGATAGATTTTGATGACCAGATGTTCCGGAGGCGTTGGAAGACTCCTGCAGCTTTTCCGATTCTGGTCTGTACATCCTTTTCTGCGTCTCCAGTGTTTGAGATGTTGCTTCCAAGATACGTGAAGTTCTCAACGTACTCTATGCCTTGTTCGCCTACGGTGAGCAGTGGAACATTTTGGTATTGCGCGACGGTCATGGCCTTGGTCTTCTCTTGGCTTATACGTAGGCCGACTTTTTCCCCTTGCTCATGCAGATTGTTGGTCGTGTCCATGTAAGTCGTGTTTATTTCATGCCACAGTTTCGTGTTTGTTCCAAGCCATAGTTTATGCTGTTCGTTTCATGCCACAGTTTCGTGTTTGTTCCAAGCCATAGTTTATGCTGTTTGTTTCATGCCACAGTTCCGTGTTTGTTCCACGCCATAGTTTATGTTTGTTTACCTCATGCCCTGCCAAGATTTCTTGAGAAGATTAAAATCATCTCCTACCTCACGCTGTCGTCCGGAGTTGTGCGTTCTGCATTCCCGGGAGAATGACCCCGCAGTGAGCCGCAAACCCCCTCGTGACAGACCTAAAACAGAAACTTGAGGAACACCACCGATATAACTAAAGAAGTTGAACAAATGACTACTGAGTGCATCTGACAATAACAAGCTTAGTTGCATAAATCACAGTATGAAAAAAAAGGTAAATGCCAAAAGAGAGGACTCAAAGGGGCGCCTTGCGGAACACCTCGGTTATGTAAATCATTAGTTTGGACCTCAGTGTTCTAAGGTTGAAATGTCCCTGTGAGGATCTGCCAATGTGTTTACAGTGGTCCAAGTTCCTCTATACAACAGGAGCGCTTTAGTGTTTCTAGGAATTTGCTGCAAAAATGTTGGTCTCACAAGTTTTGAACTGAACTCGGGGGGCCTGTGTGGTGTCATTAAGGGGACAGTTGTATAGCCCTGGTGCAGGGGTCCAGCGGTAGCCTGTGATGTCCTTCAGGTAGCGTAGCACCAGTCTCTCAAAGGACTTCATGACCACATACTGTACATCAGGGCTACGGGTTTGTAGCCAGAGTACTGTGATGGCAAGTTTCTTTGGGACTGGGTTGATGGCGGAGACTTTGAAGCAAAAGGACACGAGACATCCATCATTCAGTCTGTCCTGTGCACCTCTGTCAGTGTCTGGTTTGGATCGGCAACCAATCTGGACAGACACAGACTGCAACGGAGAATTAGGACTGCAGAAAAGATCATCGGTATCGAACAGGGTCAGGAAATGGGCAGGCAGCCTCACTGCAGACCTCTCACACTCTGAAATTTGTTGTAACTGTTCGCCAAAACAACCAATCATAAGAACAGTTTCTTCCCTCCGGCTATCAGTCGGATGAACGCTGTGAAATAACTCTGGAACTAATCTGTCACTGTGAATGTACTTACTCATGCTCACGTCATCATCTTTTTGCTTTGCTGTATTCACCACTGCATTATTATTCATTAGCTTTGCACATATTAGTTGTTTAAGTACTTGTTTATATTTTTAGTCAATCGTTAATATTTATTTTGTATATTGAACAGCCTACTGAGTCAGATTCCTTGTGTGTTTAACATACTTTACCAATAAAGCGTATTCTGATTCTGAAGGAGTTGCTAGGCAGATCTGGTCCAACACAATCTTTGCCATATTAATTGATATATGGTATGTCAACAAGTTTTAAGGAGAAAACAGGTCCTTTATCCTCCACTTCAAGGTTCTATTTGCAAACATTTGTGTTTGGTAAAGACAGCGCTTGTTTGTGTCCTCTCTAAGGTATCGGCACCAAGGACGGAACGGCGCTCAAGGATAAAGATTTCCGAGGAAAAGCTCAGAAACAGGTGCAGTTCAATCCCGGACAGACCGCCGCCACCTGGAAGGTCCGCATCCTGTCAGATAGCGAGTATGAGGTGTCAGAGACCTTCCAGATTGTTCTCTCTGAACCCGTTATGGCCGTCCTTGAATTCCCCGAGGTCGCCAGCGTGGAGATTCTGGACCCCGAAGACGGTAATCCTTTTTTTAACTCTACTGTAC